>NC_084743.1:29453133-29558133 GCF_033978785.1 Entelurus aequoreus
AATGATGAAAACGAATTCGGATGTGAATAATTTTTTGCGCATCCCTAATATTGATTTAATATTATTCATGCACTATTTTAAATAAAAACGTCTTCCAAGACAAACCAAAGAGTCCAGTTGTGACTGATTGAATGCCCTGAGATTACAATGACCTGGATGCATGAGAACATTCATAGACAGTATTTTAGAATGTCCTTAAATAATTAGCTGCGGGTCGCAAATAGCTGCACTTTGGACAACCCTGATTTAAATTTAAACAAGTATCACATGTGTGTGATTTGAAAGTATAAGGCACTCAAAATATATAAGTAAAAAAAAAAGGAGCTAATCAGTGTCTTGTAAAAAAATGTTTTTGTTATCTTTGGCCAATTATCCAGCTGACCATGCCCCCCCTTTGCAAACAAAGTTTCTGTTAATTAGATGTTGCCCTTTGAAAAGAGCTGTTGAAACAGGCCTAATCTCTATGTAGGAAACACAACAGGTAGTAACAGAAGCCTAAATGGAATTACAGCTAACACGCAATGCCACCATCAGGATGATGGCCAACGTTCCTGTTCAACTCTTTTTCACTCCCGGAAAGAGTGCAGACGTGTTTGTTTCACAAATACCTGAAGAAACACACACACACACGGCCGTGGAACATGGAAAGAAAATGCATGCAAAACCTACAGCTGCGTGTCAGGTCACAGTCAAGCATGTGCAGAAATGTGTGCCTGCAGCCATGCTCCAGGCTGTGTGTGCGGAGGCTCTGCAACGCACAACCTGTTCGCTACACTTAATGACAGCGGAGAAAAGAAAAGACGGTCACCTTTCAGCTTGAGCGCTCTCTCGTCATGAGGGCCACGTCTGTTTTCTCAGTTACTGTTTTTTTGCTGTTTGCCTCTGAGGCGGAAAAAAGCCCTCCGAATATGCTGTCGGCTGGATGCATCTGTAACACTGACAACTGCTGTTCGAGCCCCGGCGCTGGCCTTGACTTCAAACAATTCTGAATTCACATGATAGCAGATTTACTTTCTGAATTTGACATGTAAAAGGTGTTTCCGTCATGCGTGCAAGTTCAATTTAAAAAAAAATGGACATTCTCAAATAACACAAGTACAGTTTTAGTGATCTAACCTTACTGTAATTGTTCGACATGGAACAGGTTTGAACTCAAAATGTATACTATAACTTTTTGTATAATAGTATGATTATAATTTGCTGTAGGACTGGGCGATATGGACGAAAAAGTACATCTCGATATATTTTTTTTACTAAAACTCAATATTCGATATATATCTCGATATATTTTCCGGTGAAAGTATACATGTAAAGATATTCATTTTTGAGTGAGATTCACTGAAATTGAAGTGAATGACAACTGTACTGTAAACAGTCAGTGGCACTTTTATTAACCCACTTAGTCAAGATGGGTATTAACAGCACAGAAAATACACTGTTAAGTAGCACAGAATTACATAACATAAATAAAATAGAAAAATATTATTTCTACGTATAATAAAAACACATAGCTGTGCAAATAGTACATTTTAGGCAATATTTCTCGTGCGAAATATGCCCGGCTTGGCAACTGGAGAACAGTTTGGATTTGGGCTTACATGGTAAACAACTGGAATTCATGTTTTATCCAGACGCATACATTGATTGATTGATAGAAACTTGTATTAGTAGATTGCACAGTACAGTACATATTCCGTACAATTGACCACTAAATGGTAACACCCGAATACGTTTTTCAGCTTGTTTAAGTCGGGGTCCACGTTAATCAATTCATGGTATGTGGCCAAGTAGACAAATAGTACATTTTTGGCAATATTTCTCATGCGAAATATGCCCGGCTTGGCAACTCGAGAACAGTTTGGATTTGGGCTTACATGGTAAACAACTGGAATTCATGTTTTATCCAGACGCATACATGGATTGATTGATAGAAACTTGTATTAGTAGATTGCACAGTACAGTACATATTCCGTACAATTGACCACTAAATGGTAACACCCGAATAAGTTTTTCAGCTTGTTTAAGTCGGGGCCCACGTTAATCAATTCATGGTATGTGGCCAAGTAGACGCATTGAGGGTTTCTTGGATGTGGTCAACAACGCAAAAAGAAAAATCGAAAGAAGAGAACCCCTCTGCCATCTTCCACTAGTTTTTTTAATATATAGTTTCCTCTTTTCTTCTACGACTCTCTCGTCGTCAATTGGGATGTCTGTTGTGATTTCCCTTCCTGGTTCGATGACCCGCCCTATCTTGCCTCTGATTGGCCTAATCTCAACCAATCGTGACTCATCATAGTAAACAACCAACCAATCATGGATGTTCTTATACGTGCAAGCACGTCCTTGAAGGAGGACGGGAGGGGTTTAGTAGCCCATGAGAGGGTGTTTTGATTGACTGATTAAAACTTTTATTAGTTTGGATTTGGGCTTACATGGTAAACAACTGGAATTCATGTTTTATCCAGACGCATACATTGATTGATTGATAGAAACTTGTATTAGTAGATTGCACAGTACAGTACATATTCCGTACAATTGACCACTAAATGGTAACACCCAAATAAGTTTTTCAACTTGTTTAAGTCGGGGTCCACGTTAATCAATTCAGAACAAGGAACATATCAAATAAGCGGCGTTTGGTCATTTTAACGTGAAATAAATAATATCGATATTACGATATTTTCTTCATTCGTATCTTGTTTAAAAAATATATGTCGATACATCTTACAAACTCGCCCAGCCCTAATTTGCTGCAATATGATAATGTTATTCGATCAATTATTTTCTATACTGCTGGTCTTCGTTCAGGAAAATCCCAACTGATTTCGGGCGAGAGGCGGCGTACACCTTGGAGTGGTTGCCTTTCAATCACAGGGCACATATAAACATTCAAGGACAATAAGTCCCTCATTAGCCTGAAAATGCACGACCTGTGGATGTGAGAGGAAGCGGGAATACGCAAACATGGGCAACACATGTACAGCAGGGGTATTCAACTGGCGGCCTGGGGGCCAAAGGAGGTCAGTTCAAAACTTGGAAGACAAACATTTTTTGCAGCAAATTTCCTAACAACGCCAGAGTGTTCCTGTTGCGTCGAGGAACAGGAACCAACAAAGCAACCAAGAGAGCCGACTCCACCCTCGGCCGCCCACCAACTCACGGCCAGTGTCCAGTCCATATGGATGAGCGAGGATGCGTCCAAGGAGACCTAGGCGTCCGATACACGTTCATTCAGCCAAGACACCTTGAAGCCAGTCCGTCCCGGCGCCCAGCGCCAGCTCCGCAGCCCTGTCTCTTCATCCGCATCTCCTCTCCTCCAGTCTCTCCAGACGGACTCCGGTGTGGCAGAGACCAAGCAGCTGGTCCCCACGGTCAAAATGCTCCTGGGAGGCAGATCCAGAAGCCCACAAAAAAACACTGCAGAGGCCACAAAAGTGCCACCCCTTATTGCACAGCCCCAAAGGGTCCCAAACCAAAAGGCAAAAAATAAAAAATAAAAACACACGGAAACAAGAGGGAAACACCATGAACACAACAGGATGACACAAGCGCACAGAGCTACTTCCACCAGCAGCCACTACAGTGGTGCTATCTTGGAAAAAGTATCCACTGTAGAGGACACTGGTTCTCCGGAATATATGAAATAAGGCTTATAGTGAAGGAACAGGTTCGGTCCCCGGTCCTTAGATCCTGGAAATGTGTTCCCCAAAAATTTAGTTGAGTATCCCTGATGTACTGCTCAGTGCAGCCTAGTGGTTAGAGTGTCCGCCCTGAGATCGGTATGTCGTGAATTCAAACCCCGGCCGAGTCATACCAAAGACTATAAAAATGGGACCCATAACCTCCCTGCTTGGCACTCAGCATCAAGGGTTGGAATTGGGGGTTAAATCTCCAAAATGATTCGCGGGCACGGCCACCGCTGCTGCTCACGGCTCGCCTCACCTACCAGGGGGTGAGGGAGATGGGTCAAATGCAGAGGATAAGCTCACCACACCTAGTGTGTGTGTGACAATCATTGGTACTTTAAAGGCCTACTGAAATGAAATGTTTTTTATTTAACGGGGATAGCAGATCTATTCTATGTGTCATACTTGATTATTTTGCGATATTGCCATATTTTTGCTGAAAGGATTTAGTATAGAACAACGACGATAAAGATCGCAACTTTTGGTATCTGATAAAAAAAGGCTTGCCCCTACCGGAAATAGCGTGACATAGTCAATTGAACATTTCCGCAAAGTTCCCTATTGTTTACAATGATGGCCGCCAGAAGTGAGAGCGATTCGGACCGAGAAAGTGACGATTTCCCCATTAATTTGAGCGAGGATGAAAGATTTGTGGATTAGGAAAGTGCAAGTGAAGGACTAGTGGGGAGTGGAAGCGATTCAGATAGGGAAGATGCTGTAAGAGGCGGGTGGGACCTGATATTCAGCTGGGAATGACTACAACAGTAAATAAACACAAGACATATATATACTCTATTAGCCACAACTCAACCAGCCCAAAGGACCGTTCACCTAACCCAAGGTTCATAAAGCTTATATATTTACCCAAAGTTACATACATGACACGCACGTACGGGCAAGCGATCAAATGTTTGGAAGCGCGCGGGTGGGACCTGATATTCAGCTGGGAATGACTACAACAGTAAATAAACACAAGACATATATATACTCGATTAGCCACAACACAACCAGGCTTATATTTAATATGCCACAAATTAATCCCGCATAACAAACACCTAGGTGTTTATTATGCTAGCTCCTAGCTCCTAGTTCGAGCTAGTTATAGCTCGAGCGGGTTATATGGACAGGATCCCGTCCATATAACCCGCAAATACAATTCAAACACCTGCACAACACACACACTCACTCAGCCCAAAGGACCGTTCACCTAACCCAAGGTTCATAAAGCTTATATATTTAACCAAAGTTACGTACGTGACACGCACGTACGGGCAAGCGATCAAATGTTTGGAAGCGCAGCTGCGTACTCACGGTATCGCGTCTGCGTCTGTGTATCCAAATCAAAGTCCTCCTGGTAAGAGTCTCTGTTGTCAGAGTTCTTCGATCTTGACTGCATCTTTCGGGAATGTAAACAATGAAACACCGGCTGTGTTGTGTTGCTGACTTCCCTCGCAAAATACTCCGCTTCGCACCGACAACTTTCTTCTTTGCTTGCTCAGCTTCTTTCTCCATAATGCAATGAACAAATTGCAACAGATTCACCAACACAGATGTCCAGAATACTGTGGAATAATGAGATGAAAACAGAGCTATTTCGTATTGGCTTCAATGGGGAGCCATACCTCTGTTTCACTGGCTACGTCACGCGCATACGTCATCATCCAAAGGAGTTTTCAACTGGAAGTTTAGCGGGAAATTTAAAATTGCACTTTATAAGTTAACCCGGCCGTATTGGCATGTGTTGCAATGTTAAGATTTCATCATTGATATATAAACTATCAGACTGCGTGGTCGGTAGTAGTGGGTTTCAGTAGGCCTTTAACTTTTAACTTTTTAACCAACACTGACGTGAACCCCAAAGGCCATTGTTCAACCCGATATTTCATTGTATTTCATTGTATTTCATTTTTCAGTGTATTTTATTAAATAATGTCATGATATCTTTTCTTGATTAAGTGGCAGTCTATACATGTAACCAAATAAGGTTTCTTGCCCAATGAAATGATCAAATACGTTCTTTGTTTAGTAAAAGTTGGATCTCCCATAATGTATTTTTTGGTGACGGTTTTCGGAATGGAGTTGAACGTGTGTTTTCTGTGCAGGGCAGACGCCAATGAAATCTTAGGCCTGAAGCTCCCCAACATCGACCCGATTCTGAACGCCAACACGGTGTGCCTGACGCTGCCAGGCTTGACTCGGCGCCAGCTGGAGGTGTGCATGCGCAACCCTGACGTGACGGCTTCAGCCATCCAGGGAATCCAGATTGCTATCCACGAGTGTCAGCACCAGTTCAGAGGGCACCGGTGGAACTGTTCCAGCCTGGAGACGAGGAACAAAATACCTTATGACAGCATCGTCTTCAAAAGAGGTCAGACTTGATGCAAGATCAAAATATTCCTGAGACACGGAACGCTTGTTGGGTTGCATTGCTTCCAATATTCACAGGTAGTCCGAAGCATCAGTTTGCATGAAAGGTTACATCTAACAGACATGCTCGTGAAATTAAACGCACAAGAAACATTGTGAAAAAAAGTATGCAGGCATCAAAGGTTTGAAGTTCAAACAGGTTGTGGTTTCACAATCAACCTCACATTGATGGAATACCTCAAAATGACAAGTTCGTAGAACAGATAAGCTGTAACAATGATACGCGTGAAGGAACATTCAGTATGTTAGGGTAATCTAACTCTCCACAGACAAAAGGGATCATGTTTTCTCTTATTTTGGACAGAATCATGCACATGGTTACCTCCAGTGATTTCTGCCTATTTTTTGAAACACCCAGCCACCACTGTCTTCTCAGTGGTTTGGACAAAAGATGAGTGGACTTCAAAAGTTAGTCACCTGCAGATTACCAAACTTGGTGCAGATCAGTTTCCTCCGACTCTGTTTGAAGTTTTCAGAGCTTTACAAGTTAGCTACAAAAGGATGAAAGAAGATCTTCACATAAATGGAACCCAAGTGACTGACTGGAGAGGGCATCTGGTTCTTTGGAGCAACAGGATTGATGAGCAGTGTGTGTGTGATACATTGAGTGGAAGTGGCTGCCCTTTTTACCACTTTAAAAAGAAAACAGCGCTTTATTAAGAATTTTCATCTAAAAGTGAGTACCAATTGCTACCTAATTGTATTCAAACCAATATCTACAGTAATAAAAATTACACTACAATGTGATGATGATAAAGAATAGAATATCAATTTGTCATTGGACTGAAGTAAATACAACACAATTAGTTGTAATTATTTACATTAAAGGACACTTATGTATAATTTAGTCTTTTCTGAATTAACGTTGCTACAATGTTGGATACTTGTGGTAAATCATTTCAAAGCATCGAATCATAAGGTTCAATCATTTTGACGTGAGCTTGCATGCAGTTTTGGATGTCTGTTTTCGGGGTTTTGCAGTCTGGCTACATCGTGTCCTAGGTTTTGTGTGGCCCAAAGCAAGATTTGCACATTTTGTAGATAGCTGTATATCTCTGATATATTAAAATACATCCACATCGCAGACATGCTGCCTCCAGTGTATTATATATATATATGTATATATATATATATATATATATATATATATATATATATATATATATATATATATATATATATATATATATATATATATATATATATATATACACTACCGTTCAAAAGTTTGGGGTCACCCAAACTATTTTGTGGAATAGCCTTCATTTCTAAGAACAAAAATAGACCGTCGAGTTTCAGATGAAAGTTATCTTTTTCTGGCCATTTTGAGCGTTTAATTGACCCCACAAATGTGATGCTCCATGAACTCAATCTGCTCAAGATAGGTCAGTTCTGTAACTTCTGTAACGAGCTAAACTGTTTTCAGATGTGTGAACATGATTGCACAAGGATTTTCTAATCATCAATTAGCCTTCTGAGCCAATGAGCAAACACATTTTACCATTAGAACACTGGAGTGATATTTGCTGGAAATGGGCCTCTATACACCTATGTAGATATTGCACCAAAAACCAGACATTTGCAGCTAGAATAGTCATTTACCACATTAGCAATGTATAGAGTGTATTTCTTTAAAGTTAAGACTAGTTTAAAGTTATCTTCATTGAAAAGTACAGTGCTTTTCCTTCAAAAATAAGGACATTTCAATGTGACCCCAAACTTTTGAACGGTAGAGTATATATAACAACCTTATTTATCGGTATATATATATACATATATATATACATATATATATATATATATATATATATATATATATATATATATATATATATATATATATATATATATATATATATATATATATATATATATATATATCAATTCATCCAATATATTACATTAGCTTGTTTTCACAAGAAAGTTGTGGCGGCTTTCATTTTGCCGTGGTGGTTTGCCACGATCAATTACATGTAGGGGAAACCCTGAAAAGACATATATATATATATATATATATATATATTATATATATATATATATATATATATATATATATATATATATATATATATATATATATGTATATATATATATATATATATATATATATATATATATATATATATATATATATATATATATATATATATATATACATACATATATACACATATACATTAATATATACACATATACATATATATACACATATACATATATACGTATATACACACATATACATATATATATATATACACACATATATATATATATATATATATATATATATATATATATATATATATATATATATATATATATATATATATATATATATATATATATATATATACATATACATACATATATACACATACATTAATATATACACATATACATATATATATATATATATATATATATATATATATATATATATATATATATATATATATATATATATATATATATATATATATATATATATATATATATATCAATTCATCCAATATATTACATTAGCTTGTTTTCACAAGAAAGTTGTGGCGGCTTTCATTTTGCCGTGGTGGTTTTTAAAAAAGTTACGTACATACGCAAAAAAAAGCCAAAGCTGCATACTCACAGTAGCACGTCTGCGTCTTTGTCATCCAAATCAAAGTAATCCTGGTAAGAGTCTGTGTTGTCCCAGTTCTCTACAGGCGTCTGTGTATCCAAATCAAAAGTCCTCCTGGTTAGAGTCTCTGTTATCCGAGTTCTTCCATCTTGACTGCATCTTTCGGGAATGTAAACAAAGAAGCGCCGGCTGTGTACTGTTGTGGCTGACTACGTTCGAAAAATACGTCCATTTCGCACCGACAACTTTCTTCTTTGCTTGCTCGGCTTCCTTCTCCATAATGCAATGAACATGATTGAAACAGATTCACGAACACAGATGTCCAGAATACTGTGGAATTATGAAATGAAAACAGAGCTTTTTCGTATCGGCTTCAATGTGGAAGGCATACCCGTGTTCGCCGGGCTACGTCACACGCATACGTCATCCTCAGAGGCGTTTCGAACCGGAAGTTTAGCGGCAAATTTAAAATGTCACTTTATAAGTTAACCCGGCCGTATTGGCATGTGTTATAATGTTAAGATTTCATCATTGATATATAAACTATCAGACTGCGTGGTCGGTAGTAGTGGCTTTCAGTAGGCCTTTAATAATAAAGGATCCAAGCACATACCGCAGATTACATGACCTGCCTCTTTGTAAAGACCTCTGTCACGTGACTTCAAGCTTCACACCTCATTGGCTGTTTCTGAGATAGGATTGATTGCTTGATTTGTAAAAATTACCGGAAAAAAGTCTTAAATTCTAAAGAAACAAATATTCCTGCCCTAACTAATCCTGCACTGATTTTATTTTATTTTTTTACACATTTTTACACACTGAATAAAAATAAAAAAATCAAATGCTTTTGTAATTAAAGACACAAATGAACCTCCTTTTGTCAGTCATCCACTGTACTTGTCTTTGTGTGGAGGCGGTGCAGCAAGCATACACACACAGAAACGTAAATTAACATAGTAGAAATAGTCGAGACCAGGCCCAACATTGATTGTCCTTATACAATTTGACATTAACTAATAGTTTTATGAAAATCAGCCCATAACTTTTGAGTACTTTTGCTAAATGACAGACAAACCAATGGCAACGGTTACATAACCCCCTTAAAGAAGGCACACCGTTAACTATTTCATTGTAAATCCACAGCAAATTACTGGCTAATAGTTGCATTACTGTTACAGTAACATGCACGGTAATTTACTGGGAACTATCTTAACAGTCATTTACCGTAACTGCAGTGTTCTGATTTAACGGTTCATTGTGATAAAGCTACAACTAAAAGCTCTAATTTCACAATTGTAATTGTATCCAACATTTACTGTACAAGAGTGTGCAATGGATTGTTGCGATATTTTAAAAAAAAGGTATATAATTACAGTTTTTCACTGTGAAACAACAGCTAATTGCTGTAAAATATAAAGATATTGTACGGTTTACAGCATTTGTTGTAATCTTACAATAAATGTAGATTTTACTCTCGAAAAAAAAAATACTGTTAAGTGCTGTGACATCCTGGTACATTTTTACAGTGCAAATTTATAGCAAACTTTTTTTACATCGTCGATGCAGGGGGTTGTGCCTGCAAACAGATGCTCAAAGTAAAAAAAAAAAGCAGTTAAAACCTAATATACAGTAGGGAAGGGATCCATATCGCCCCATTCCTGGGTGGATCTCGCATGAGTGGAAGAGAGGGGTTCGGGGGGTTATTTATTTTGTAATGTCTACTAAAAATGATGAAAAGCACCAATCTACATAGCAAAGTTGGAAGATCCACAAAACACATTCTAAGATGTTCAACACTTTACTGCCATCTGTGGGCTAAAGTGGATAGTGCAACTACCCAATTCGTCAGGTTTCATGTGTTTGGTAAACGGCGCCGAATGGGGCCATAGGAATCCCCTTTCTTTCTGTATTATGTACATGTTTGTATGACTTCCAACTAGAGATGTCCGATAATATCGGACTGACGATATTATCGGCTGATAAATGCTTTGAAATGTGATATCGGAAATTATCGGTGTCGGGTACAATTTATGTTTTTTTAAAACGGACGTAGGGAGAAGTACAGAGCGGCAATAAACCTTAAAGGCACTGCCTTTGCGTGCAGGCCCAATCACATAATATCTACGGCTTTTCCCACACACAAGTGAATGCAAGCATACTTGGTCAACAGCCATACAGGTCACACTGAGGGTAGCCGTATAAACAACTTTAATAATGTTACAAATATGCGCCACACTGTGAACCCACACCAAACAAGAATGACAAACACATTTCGGGAGAACATCCGCACCGTAACACACCACAACAAAACTAATACCCAGAACCCCTTGCAGCACTAACTCTTCTGGGACGCTACAATATACATCCCCCGCTAACCCCTCCCCCCCATGCCTCAACCCCGTCCCCGCAACCCCGCCCACCTCAACCTCCTCATGCTCTCTCAGGGAGAGCATGTCCCAAATTCCAAGCCGCTGTTTTGAGGCATGTTAAAAAAAATAATGCACTTTGTGACTTCAATAATAAATATGGCAGTGCCATGTTGGCATTTTTTTTCCATAACTTGAGTTGATTTATTTTGGAAAACCTTGTTACATTGTTTAATGCATCCAGCGGGGCATCACAACAAAATTAGGCATAATAATGTGTTAATTCCACGACTGTATATATCGGTATCGGTTGATATCGGAATCTGTAATATTAAGAGTTGGACAATATCGGATATCGGCAAAAAAGTCCTTATCGGACATCTCTACTTACAACTAAATTAATGTAGAAACTAACTTCAAATTATATCATTTGAAGTTTACATAAGCACACACACTTCTTAAAAAAAGGTATGGTGTAATTTCCAATAACCAAAAAAAGGTGAAGGTTAAACTACACAAACAAGTTTGGTTTTTTTCGTTCTTTTTTTTTTAATCAATGCCGCAAACCCCCTGTAGCCCAACATAATATGTTGGCTCATCTTTAATCATACTTTCCCTCATCATTTAAAGGCCGTTAGTCATTATTAGTTTGTTGTTAGACATCCCTGCCTCGCCTCAGGTGCAGAGACTCCAAACCGCTCACGTAAACAGCAGCCTTTGAATGTGAGGGTTTTTCATTTTCAACCATGTTGATTTGGTCTTTTCCACGGAGGCTATAAAGTGACTCAAGTTAACAAGCCACAACCGGTATCGCGTGCAGCTACCACAGAAGTGCAGTACTGTAAAAAAGATTTACAATCCTGACTCAAGATTTTTTTTTTAGATTGGCTTCAGTCTAGGTGGGGTTCCTGCTAACTACGAAGCCCAGGTTTATGTGCTGGAAACAGGTATCCTTGGCTTTGACTCACCCATAGCCCAACTGACATCACCGATCCGTTTTTTTACCTGTGCCTCAGGTGAAAGCATGCGTGTCATTTTGCAACACATCCTCAGCCACGGATCATTCTCTTGATGGATATCATAACATGCATGACCCCAAACACTGCAAACAATTAAATCTAAGTAAGATTAAATATCTCAAATAAGGGTGATATTTGCTTATTTTCTGTCTGATAAGATAATTCTTCTCACTAAGCAGATTTTATGTTAGAGTGTTTTACTTGTTTTAAGTGTTTTGGTCCTAAATTATCTCAATAAGATATTACAGCTTGTTGCTGAGATTTGATGACCTATATTGAGTAAAACATGCTTGAAACTAGAATATCAACTGTTGCAAAGCTGTGTCATCAACACTCACAAGTATAAAACTGCTTTTTCAAAGTAATCATTTCTTATTTCAAGCATGAAATAAAAAAAATCATGACTTTGACACAATTGTGTCTCATAATTGAAACAGATGACAGCCAAATGGACTTTGCAGTTTTATTTTCAATGAAACAATAGAAAATATGTACTCATATAGTAGTACAGTTGGCACAATACAGTAAACTGACAGTTAATGTTTAAACATTTGACATTTCAATCAATTTTGAACAGAAATAGTTCATGCACATTCACGTAAATTCTTCAAAATTACAATAAAAAAAATGGTCCGGGCTGTAAATATATATATATATATATATATATATATATATATTATATATATATATATATATATATATATATATATATATATATATATATATATATATATATATATGTGAGCGGCTCGTAGACCCCGAGAGTAACAAGTGGTTGCCTTGTTGCCTTTCCTTTAAGAAAAATAAACTAGTTTTTAGTATAAGTTTGCTGGTTTCAAGAAATGTAATGCCGAGCGCATATCATTATGTCAAGGTAATGGCACTAGCATTTACTTCATTTAAGAATATTTTTCAACATACTGAGAAAAAAGGTCTCATATTTGTTTTTTCCACCAAGAAAAGTGCACTTTTTATTAGTGAGAATATACGTATTTTAAGGTATTTTGGGGTTCATTGAGGTTAGCTAATTTTACTTGTTTTGGAAAGTCTTGACAAGCCAAATTTTCTTGTTCTATTGGCAGATAATTTTGCTTAGTTCAAGTAAAACACCCCTAATTTTTGTATTTTTTTCCTTGTTTTTGAACACTGACTTTTTGCAATGTAGTCACTGGTGTTTACCAAAATGTATTTCGGTACTTTTCGGTACTTTTCTAAATAAAGGGGACCACAAAAAATTGCATTATTGGCTTCATTTTAACAATAAATCTTAGGGTACATTAAACATATGTTTGTTATTGCAATCGAACAACAATTTTGTCCTTAAATAAAATAGTGAACATACTAGACAATTTGTCTTTTAGTAGTAAGTAAACAAACAAAGACTCCTAATTTTTCTGCTGACATATGCAGTAACAAATTGTGTAATTTCTCTTTCTATTTTGTCAAAATTATGGAGGGACAAGCTGTAAAAATGGATTATTAATCCATTCTTCCATTCCATCCATACTTTCTGTTTTAAAATGTTAAAGTTAAAGTTAAAGTACCAATGATTGTCACACATACACGCTAGGTGTGGCGAAATGATTATCTGCATTTGACCTATCACCCTTGATCACCCCCTGGGAGGTGAGGGGAGCAGTGAGCAGCAGTGGTGGCCGCGCCCGGGAATCCTTTTTGGTGATTTAACCCCCAATTCCAACCCTTGATGCTGAGTGTTCTATTTACACTTCTGTTAAAATGTAATAATCACTTATTCTTCTGTTGTTTTATACTTTACATTAGTTTTGGATGACACCACACATTTAGGTATCGATGTGATACCAAGTAGTTTCCTGAGTTTATAAACATAATATACATTTTTAAAAAAGGAAAAAAAAAATAGTGACGATAAAAAATATTGATGCAATCATAGTAGTATTGACTAGATATGCTTTTATACTTGGTATCATTACAGTGGATGTCAGGTGTAGATCCACCCATAATAATAATAGATTTTATTTGTAAAAAGCACTTTCCATTGAGCAAACAACCTTAAAGTGCTACAGTGTATTAAAAAACAATAAAATAAAAAGATAACAAAAATAAATAAAAATAAAAACTAGAACAGCCTAATAGCTAGAACTAGTATGCATATATAAAAAAAAAAAGGCTTTTTTAAAAAGAAGGGCTTTTAAGCCTTTTTTTAAAGCATCCACAGTCTGTGGTGCCCTCAGGTGGTCAGGGCGTTTGTTTGCTTTCGAGGTGCCAGCTTGCTGTTAGCGGTTAGCTATTGTATCCTCCTACAGTGTGTAGTGAGGAATGTTTATCTATTCCTCGTCCTGCAGGGATGATACTTGTAAGAAACGTACTTTATTCGTCGCCATGGAGGCGAGGATTAGTGATTTAGAAGTAGCTTAAACACTGCCTACTGCAAATGAGCATTCGCCGCTAACTATCTAGCCATATCTTAAAGCACCTCTTCCTGAGGGTGTTTCAGTGTTACAACTTCACCTTTATCTTTAGTTTTTAGACCAAAATGCATTCATTCTCCCTTTTCTGTCTACGCACCTAGTTTGTTTGTAAGTACTCTGTGATTGTGCACTGCCGAACATGCTCCTCTGCTCGCAAAACCAGCAATGTCATGACAGAGTATAGTACTGTTTTTGATTCATTAGTACCGCGATACTATACCAGTACCGGTATACCAGTACAACCCTATTAGCTTGCATTAAGAGCAGCCTCAAGAGGACATGAATAGACCGAAATAAAGGGAATACCTCTCGTTCTGTTACTTTTCCCTGTTACCGTCTTCCCGCTGGCCCGGGCTGCTTCTAATGCTTTCACTTCCCTCGCCAAGCGCTCGCAAATTTGCTCTCAGCACTTTCCCCAACTCTCGGCGGCAAAAGCGTAAAACCAGTTTCGGTGGTTTTTGTAACGCAAAGTGACAGTTTCCTTTCAATCTTTAATCCATTTTGCCACTTCCTCAGCCATCAGTTCAGCCGGGCATGCCGCAGCCAGTGAATTATTTGGTAGATTGATTTGTTCCCGGTCTTCTGGGGGCCTGCATCCCCGAGCCGGGCCCAGCGCGGGGAAAGACCTAAAACAGGCTTTCTATGTATGAGGCAGCGCCTAAGTGCTACCCCCCTCTCTGTGTGTGCGTGTGTACTGTATGCGTGTGAGGGCGGGGTTAATGAAAATATTTAATTTAAACTTATATCATAAACAGAAATAAAAAGGCCTCATGTTAAAAACATTATTTGAAATGAATAGTATGCAATTTTCTTTTGTCGTCACATCTGTGTCGGTGGTTGCACGGTCCCTGGTCTCGCAGATGAAAAGGGTGGATAGACTCTGCCAAGAAAAACGACGGGCGGGGAAACATGAATGAATATGTCCGGTTAACTCAGCTGGGAAAACTCTACTGGCGTGTGCACCGGCAGTGCCGCCACAATGACTCACCGCTTATCTGGCATCGTCACCCGCATGGCACACGTTAAAAACTCCTCAATGGGGAAAGCTGGGGTCACGGCTCGGGTTGACGGTCGTGTGTCGTGTTCGAATGTGAAATGAGTTGTGCATATCTTAGATTAGTGCGAGGATCGTACGTCACTTTTTCCCCAAGATTAGTTTGTCAACATTTTCAATACACGCCTGAATGGTCAAAAGACTTTGGAACCCATGAATTAGTACCATGTACCAAGTACCGTGAATTGATTAACGTGGACCCCGACATAAAATAGTTGAAAACGTATTCGGGTGTTACCATTTAGTGGTCAATTGTACGGAATATGTACTGTACTGTGCAATCTACTAATAAAAGTTTCAGTCAATCAAAAAAAACAAACCCTGGGGCCCTCATTTATTAAGCCTGCTCAGGGATAACAACCTGGCGTATGCCCTTTTTCACGGCAAAGTTGAGACGTGGAAATGTGCGGTGTTTCACCCCAACCTCATGCTTCACGTACGCACATTTCTACAGGCTGTGGATACTTTGCGACAAACAGAGGTAGTCGTTCGGGCTTTGCGAAGCCGTCTGTTAATTTATCTATGCGATCATTTGGCCACCTATTGTTAAAGTTAAAGTCCCAACGATACATACACTCTAGGTCTGGTGAAATTGTCCTCTGCATTTGAGGTGAAGGGAGCAGTGAGCAGCAGCGGTAGATGCGCTCGGTAATCATTTGGTGATTTAACCCCCAATTCCAACCCTTGATGCTGAGGGAGGCAATGGGTCCCATTTTTATAGTCTTTGGTATGACTCGGCCGGGGTTTGAACTCATGACACTCTAGCCACAAGGCCACTGAGCAGGTTTGCTGTCACAATGTGTCCCTGTTACTCCAGCACCAGCTTGGCCAGGTGAGTGGACAGCAGCAGGTGCTACCGCATTAAGCTCTCCTGGGTTGTAATAGTAAATTGAGAAATCGAGGATCAATGTCTTTGGTATCCTTTTTGATAGTGCTAGCATGTTTACATTTTAAATGATTCAGATAGGGTTGTACGGTATACCGGTATTAGTATAGTACCGCGATACTAATGAATCATATTCGGTACGATACCGCCTCTGAACAGTAGCGTATCTAGTCGATACTACTATGATTACGTCAATATTTTTTGGCATCACAACATCTTCTTTCGTTTAAAAAAAAATATTATATCATGTTTACTAACTCAGGAAATATGTCCCTGGACACATGATAACTTTCAGTATGACCAATATATGATCCTGTAACTACTTGGTATCGGATTGATACCCACATTTGCAGTATAATCCAAAACTAATGTAAAGTATCAAACAACAGAAGAATTAGTGATTATTACATTTTTACAGAAGTGTAGATAGAACATGTTAAAGGAGAAAGTAAGCAGATATTAACAGTAAATGAACAAGTAGATTATTAAATTCATTTTCTACCACTTTTCCTTAATAATTTTGACAAAATAATAGAATGGAAAATGACACAATATGTTACTGCATATGTCAGCAGACTAAATTAGTTTGCTGACTTACTACTAAAAGACAAGTTGTCTAGTATGTTCACTATTTTATTTAAGGACTAAACTTGCAATAAGAAACATATGTTTAATGCACTGTATGATTTTTTGTTAAAATAAAACCAATAATGCCATTTTTTGTGGTCCCCTTTATTCGGAAAAGTATCGAAAAGTACCGAAAAGTATTGAAATAATGTTGGTACCGGTACTGGGACAACACTATCGTGCTGTAATGTTAAAGATTATAGTACTGCCTATTTTCTTCAAATTTTATTAAAGGACAAACTTGCAATAAGAAACTTATGTTTAATGTTTTTATTAAAATAAAGCCAATAATGCAATTTTTTGTTTTATTTAGAAAAGTATCTAAATAATTTTGGTACCGGTACCAAAATATTGGTATTGGGACAACACTAATTTCAAACCATCTGGCTGTGAGCAGGCTACTGTATGAACACGCTTTGTTGTTATTTACACAAATTATATTTATAATTGGGATAATTAGAGTCACCTACCTCTTCTAAAGTTTTACGTATCATTGCAAACAGGGTGCAGCACTAATTTCCCCGAGTCTGTTTTAGTCACACACATCGGTCTTCTTCTTTACCTTCTTTTTGACCACACCATTTTTTTATTTTATTTTAGCCTGTGTTCAGTTCTGTGAGACACGGCAATGACAAGCTCACAATCCCTCTGTCATTCACTGGAATCACGAGAAAGAAGCATTTGTGATTGGGTATAGTGTGCAGCGCTCAGGCACATGGCTACTTTCAATATGATTTGCCTATTTATAAAGGGGCGTGGCCCGGGCGGGGTCCGGGTGTGCCGAGCCACGCAGCCGTCTGGGCTCAATTCCAGGTTGATTGCGATGTAATGTGCTTAGAACTGTGCATGCACACCCACTTTAATACATTTGGATTTTTTCTCGCGTGCAAAGTTTTCTGGATTTTAACGTACATCTATTTTTAGTTGGAAATCCACGCAAGCCTTAATACATGAGGCCCCTGGTCTGTAATGATGGTCTGGATGCCGTTCATGTTGTGTTTGCATTAGTGGCAATGCTACAATCACTGTTTAGAGTTGTGTATTTAAAGACATGTGATGACAGATATGTTTTGTTATTTTTTGGCTTCGCTGCCCACTAACAAGTCATGCTTACCACAGTCCGTGACACATGTGCGGCTTGGCATTGTTGGCTTGACCCCAAGATACAGAGACAGCAAGCAACGGGCATGATTAAAAAAAATATATGTATAAAATGAGACCTATTATGCAAAACCAACTGTTTATACACTATATTGCCAAAAGTATTTGGCCACCTGCCTTGACTCACATATGAACTTGAAGTGCCATCCCATTCCTAACCCATAGGGTTCAATATAATGTCGGTCCACCTTTAGCAGCTATTACAGCTTCAACTCTTCTGGGAAGGCTGTCCACAAGGTTGCGGAGTGTGTTTATAGGAATTTTCGACCATTCTTCCAAAAGCGCATTGGTGAGGTCACACACTGATGTCGGTCGAGAAGGCCTGGCTCTCAGGCTCCGTTCTAATTCATTCCAAAGTTGTTCTATCGGGGTCAGGTCAGGACTCTGTGCAGGCCAGTCAAGTTCATCCAAACCAGACTCTGCCATCCATGTCTTTATGGACATTGCTATGTGCACAGTCATGTTGGAAGACAAAGGGGCCCGCTCCAAACTGTTACCACAAGGTTGGGAGCATGGAATTGGCCAAAATGTTTTGGTAACCTGGAGCATTCAAAGTTCCTTTTACTGGAACAAAGGGGCCAAACCCAACTCCTGAAAAACAACGCCACACCATAATTCCTCCTCCACTCTCTCTGTCAGTTGACGTGGCCTACCACTTCGTGGCTGAGTTGCTGTTGTTCCCAAAACCTTCCATTTTCTTACAATAAAGCCGACAGTTGACTTTGGAATATTTAGGAGCGAGGCAATTTCACGACTGGATTTGTTGCACAGATGGCATCCTATGACAGTTCCATGCTGGAAATCACTGAGCTCCTGAGAGCGGCCCATTCTTTTACAAATGTTTGTAGAAACAGTCTCCATGTCTAAGTGCTTGATTTTTTATACACCTGTGGTCGAACCAAGTGATTAGGACACCTGATTCTGATCATTTGGATGTGTGGCCAAATATTTTTGGCAATATAGTGTACCTGCTTATGTGTATGAGGGATCCTCGTAAGTCCCAACATTTGAAATCAAACCGTGGAGGCATTGCAGAGATATTTTTAAAATAATCTTGCCTTCCTTTATACTTCTGTGAAACGAGCCGTTTTAAGTTTGCTCTGTCCTGTGGCGTTTTCTGCCGCATCTCGTCAACCGATAGCTCTATATATGGTAAAGTTTTACCAAAAGAGCTTAGTGGAAGTCCACCATTGTAGCCCACGCTGTAGTCAATAAGCTCCTTATTTTTGTCTATTCTCTTGCTGTGGGGCAGACTGGCTCGTACATACACATGCATCCTTTCGCTGTTGCCGTTTCTAATACAAAGTTGTGTATAGTTCGAACTTTCAGTAGACTTTATACGGAAGCGCTAAAAACTACAACAAAGATGGCGGGGGAGAAAATGCGGTCCAAATTGAGGCATGTAAATAGGACCGCCCACAAGACGGCACATCCTGAAGAGACACGCATAAAACGGCTTGAAAAACGGTCTGTAAACCATAATATCTGCAAAATTTTGACGAAAGAACCACATGTCATGTAGACCAGGGATTCTCAAACTGTAGTACAGGCACCACTATTGGTACGCAGGCTCCAATGAGTGGTTCATCAAAGAACCATTTAACTAAATATTCAAACACAATGTTACTTTACAAACGGGGTGTAATGTTACAGTGGCCTATATATATATATATATATATATATATATATATATATATATATATATATATATATATATATATATATATATATATATATATATATATATATACATACATATATATATATATATATATATATATATATATATATATATATATATATATATATACATATATATATATATATATACATAAATATATATATATATATATATATATATATATATATATATATATACATATATATATATATATATATATATATATACATATATATATATATACATACATATATATATATATATATATATATATATATATATATATATATATATATATATATATATATATATATATATATATATATATATATATATACAATGTTACTTTACAAACGGGGTGTAATGTTACAGTGGCCTATATATATATATACACATCTGACATCACATGGGCAACGATAAGACCTTCTGGAAGAAAGTTCTGTGGTCAGATGAAACAAAAATTGAGCTGTTTGGCCACAATACCCAGCAAAATGTTTGGAGGAGAAAAGGTGAGGCCTTTAATCACAGGAACACCAAGCCTACCGTCAAGCATGGTGGTGGTAGTATTATGCTCTGGGCCTGTTTTGCAGCCAATGGAACTGGTGCTTTACAGAGAGTAAATGGGACAATGAAAAAGGAAGATTACATCCAAATTCTTCAGTACAACCTAATATCATCAGCCCGGAGGTTGGGTCTCGGGCGCAGTTGGGTGTTCCAACAGGACAATGACCCCAAACACATGTCAAAAGTGGTAAAGGAAAGGCTAAAATCAGGCTAGAATTAAGGTTTTAGAATGGCCTTCCCAAAGTCCTGACTTAAACGTGTGGACAATGCTGAAGAAACAAATCCATGTCAGAAAACCAACAAATGTAGCTGAACTGCACCAATTTTGTCAAGAGGAGTTGTCAAAAATTCAACCAGAAGCTTGCCAGAAGCTTGTGGATGGCTACCAAAAGCGCCTTATTGCAGTGAAACGTGCCAAGGGACATGTAACCAAATACTAGCATTGCTGTATGTATACTTTTGACCCAGCAGATTTGGTCACATTTTCAGGAGACCCATAATAAATTCATAAAAGAACCAAAATTCATGAATGTTTTTTTGTGACAAAGAAGTATGTGCTCCAATCACTCTATCACAAAACAAAAAAAGATGTAGAAATGATTGGAAACTCAAGACAGCCATGAAATTATGTCCTTCACAAGTGTATGTAAACTTTTGACCACGACTGTATATATATATATATATATATATATATATATATATATATATATATATATATATATATATATATATATATATATATATATATATATATATATATATATATATACTGTATTTTAATGTTGGTCATTATGGTTGTACTTGGAGAGCTAAGTGTTTTCTGAGGTGGTACTTGGTGGGAAAAAGGTTTGAGAACCACTGATGTACACCACAAGAAAGTGTTTTAAATTAAGAAAAAACAAACAATACCTCATATTATGACCCCTTTAATGATCCAAAAACAAGGGCGCACCAACGTGGCTGAGCAGCAGACCACGGCTATGTTGCCTCCGGAGAACTTGCACAAGGCAGAAATAACATGCAAGCCATACAAGGCATACACAGGCAGGCAGGCAATGCAGAACAACACACCAGCATTGAAAGGTGGGCAACACTGGTACATAAATCCTTCTAATTAGTCCTGCCGGCAGGTGAGTCTCCTAATCACCTAATCGGGGCAGGTGTGCTCAATCGAGGAAGGAGTTCTGAAACAGAAAAAAACACTAAATACAGGAAAAAACAATATAGAAAGTCTGATCAGTCATGACAGTTAATGGCAGTCCGTTTGAATTGTCTACATATGTTTGCAAAAAAGAAATACAACAGCAAGGTCAAGATAAAACAGCACTCACTCAAATTGACTTAATTTACTGAAAAATCATAATATGCCAGTTGTAGTTGTTTCTTTCACC
Source organism: Entelurus aequoreus (assembly GCF_033978785.1). Classification (NCBI taxonomy): domain Eukaryota; kingdom Metazoa; phylum Chordata; class Actinopteri; order Syngnathiformes; family Syngnathidae; genus Entelurus; species Entelurus aequoreus. Next base: position 29,475,060 of record NC_084743.1, read on the forward strand.
AGAGCGGCGACTGATGGCTCTGATGTGTCACTGCCCTACTTGGCACTAATGGACTGTAACTGTCAAACATAACACTAAGACGGGGGTCAGCAACCCGCGGCTCTAGCGCCGCCCTAGTGGCTCCCTGGACCTTTTTATGCAGTATAGCTGGGTTGCAAACACGTGACCTATAGGCACATTCAGGCATTTCTGGGTTCCAGGCGATGGTCTAGACTCCCATTAGGCTACTGTTTATTTACCTGAATCAGTGCATTTTTGGGCGTTGAAAGGTTAAAAAGCAAATATATAAGTGATCATGAAAAAAAAAATACTTAAAATGGGATGGAGTGGATTTATACAATCTTAAGAAACATATTTTTTTTAATGATTTAAACCATTTATCATTACCAAGACCTTACTGCTCGCTCAAACCTCACTTTATTTGACACTCACTATTTAAAGAAGAAAATATTAGAGGCATATTATGTCTTTACATCTGGAGGATTCCACAAATTAAGCATTCATCTGTAAAAGACAAAGTTGGATATATTCGTGCATCACTAAATAACGTATTTGATTGACATAACCTGTGACGTGACGCTAATGAGAAAAAAAAAGAGAATATTAGTCTGTCATCTACAATTCATGTCTGATATGGTGTGAAGTGCATATGTTTTCTCATTATTTAGCTATGAATGTCCCTGTTGTTCAGCAATGTTTGCTAGCTATATGAAGATTCAGTATATGCTGTTGAGCCTACGAGAGATTTATTCATCTAGTTTATTAATACAATTAAGGATATTTTCTTGATGCTAACAAATATCACCAAATACGCGCCGAATAAAGCACTTGGCTTTCCTGCACAACAACAACAAAGCTTTCAGTTTCTGTTATTATAATGGACAATTAAAATACGACGGATTGGACCAACAATCACAATATCTATGACTGGAACTTAACATGACGTTAGTTTATTTGCACATCCAGGTCTTCGTAGTAAGTTCCACTTATTGACTCCGTAAAGGACACCAGGACAACTCGGATTTCCAATTGATCAACTTTATTTATCCAACTTTTTGGCTTTGTTGGTTTCTTTTCTGTTGATCTTCATTCAATCAGGTTGTTAACCTTCGAACACAAGTGTTAACAATGGAAAAACAATATATGTACAGGTATTTACAAAAAGGTTCAAATTCAACTGACTCAAACAGGTATTATTTTTAAAGTTAAATTTGCAAACTTTTAAATACCATTGTTTAAACTTTTAAATTATCTAACATTACTTTTCAAAAGGACTCTAGACACTTAGATTAAATGCATGTGAATGCACTGTCAAATTAACCAGTTTCAGTAAAATGAAACAAGTAAATCAGAAAAGTAGTTTTAGTCACTTTAAAGAAGTCAAAATTAATTGATCATTTAATTTAATCAATCAATCGTTTAATTACTTAATCGTTCACTCAATTAATCATTTAACTAATCATGCAATTAAGTAATCAATCATGTAAATTCATTACCATGATGGAACTGAGTAAATCCACCAAACGGAGTAAAGGTAAGTAAAAGGTAAGTATAATTAGCTTAATTAATAAGGTAGCTTAATTAGTAAGGTAAGTATAAAGGTAAGTATAATTAGCTTAACTTTAAGCAAAAGTTTTAACATTTTTATCCTTCAACTTTGCTTTTATCTTTATTACTTTTAACTTTGAACCATAATCTTTGACTTTTTATCCCTTTAAATTGAGCTTATTTAACAATTCAATTAACTCAAGCTTTTTAATTATCAAACAGTAAGAAAATACCCAGATGCAATCAATGCTCAAGGTTGGAGTAAATTTGCTGTGGTTCAAACTAAAAACAATTTAAGACAGGTAAGTAAACCAACATGTCAAGGTGAGTTTTAACAAATAAGCATTTCAGCATATTGCAAAGTGGGTATATTCACCGACCATTGGTGTGTTGGAAGTCTTTTAAAGATGGATCTTGTAGATTTTTGCGTCTTGCCGCTCTGCTTGCTTGCATGAAATGAGACAGCACCACCATTCCTTAACAGCTGCCTTGAATCAGCCAATTGGTGGCCATCTTGACCTTGGTGTTCTGGGAAATGTAGTTCTTTCTGGTACTTCACCAAGGAGTAAGATTAAGGAGGAGACAGCTCCTTACTTCCAGGGCAGGGACACTTCATTCACACTGAGTTTCAACTCCACACCTCCCACTTGGCCCTCATGGTTTTCAAAACCCAATGGGGTCACACAGGTCCTTCTTTCCTTTGTTCTTCAATGGGAATTAGAATGATGAGGCGTCTGACATCCCTATGCAGGATTGTTGCTGGGATTTGATGTCTGAGCCTCTTGGTTTTCGTGGTCGGTTTTTCTTTGTCGCTTGTCTTCTTGATGGGGACAGGATAGCTGGGAAAGGTCCTCACAAGCACGTCTCTTACGATGCCTTTGCTGTCCGTATTGGCTCTGACTACTCTGGCCAGCTTGTACTGTCCTCTCAGGGCATTTTGGTCAGCCAACCAGACCACATCTCCGACAGAAACATTTCGCTCTTTGGTGTGCCATTTGTTTCTTATGAAGAGGTTGGGTCCAGCTAGTTGGCTCCATTTCTTCCAGAATTTGGTGACTTCAGCTTGAATTACTTGCAGTCTTTTATAAGGATAGCGATCAAACTGGAAGTCTCCAGGATCTCCCTTAGGGTTGGCACGCCCTAGGAGCAGAGAGTTCGGGGTGATGTATTCCACACAGTCTTCCCTGCTTTGAGTTCTTGCATCGATTGGTCGCTCATTTGCAAGGTTGGCAGCCATGTAGAGGAAGGTTTGAAATTCACCCCAGGTGAAGACACCATCTCCGCCGACATTGGTCAGGGCCCGTTTGACCACTCTGACAGCCGCTTCTGCAGCACCATTTCTGTGGGGAGAATCCGCAGGGTGGATCTTCCAGGACCATTCTGTTCCATGGTTGGCAGCCATGTCTTCGACTTGAGACTTGTCCAGTCGGTCAAGGAATGTGTACAGCTGTTCCAGAGCAGGTTTGGCGCCCACAAAATTTGTGCCGGGGTCTGACCAGAGCTTCCTGGGATGTCCTCTGAGTGACGTGAACCTCTGATAGGCGAGGAGGAAGCCTTGGGATGACTGGTCACTCACTAGTTCAGTGTGTATGGCACGGGAGGCCATGCAACTGAAGACGATTCCCCACACTTTCAGTCTGGTTCTTTTCTTGACTTCATCCTTCACTTCATAAGGGCCGAATAGGTCCATGGTTGTGAATTCAAAAGGAGCAGCTGGGGTGGTTCGCTCTGGAGGTAAGTCTGCCATGATTTGTTGACACTTCTTTGCTCTGTTCTTTCTGCAAACTATGCAGCTGTCAACTACTTTCTTGGCAATTCTCCGGCCCTTTATTATCCACGCTGTCTTCCTCATCCGTAGAAGGGTTCCTGCTACCCCCTCGTGGTTAGCGTCATGGGATTCTTGTGCCAGCAATGTTGACACCCATGCTTCAAATGGCAAGACTGGCACGGCTGTCTCATCTTCGTTAAATATCTGGATCCTCCCTGCACAAACGAGGAGTCCAGTTTTCACATCTTTGAATACTGCCAATCTGCTCAGAGTAGTGACTGGGAATGTTACACCTTCTTGAGCTGCGAGGAAGACGTCTTCACGTGCACCTTCTAGTTCAGTGCCAGCCAATCCAGCCTGCTTGGGTGTTGCCTCCCACTTTGGTTGTCCTGGGTTCGATCTCCTCTTCAGCCACTGCTCGGCAGCTCGTCGTGTCCAGGCAACAACTCTGATCAGTTTTGTCAGGCTACTGAACCTTTTTACATCCACAAGATGTTTCACCCAGCTAGTGGGTTTTCTTCTTGGCATAATAGGTTTCGATTCTTCACAGGGACTTTCCTTTTCCGGAGTGGCCAGTGGGTCTTCTTTTTGCCGACTCATCTTAGCTTGAGCTCTGGTCAGTGCAGCAGAGAATGCCTTTCTTTGAAGCTTGTTTACACTCTCCCTGGCCTGGGCTGCAACTTCTCCAGCTGACTGAATAGGCCACTCCTCCACTGGCCACTTCAGGAACTCTGGTCCGTTTTGCCATGTGGATTCCTCATTTAAGTCTTTGGGATTGCCTCCTCTTGTTATTAAGTCAGCAATGTTCAGATCTCCTCTGATCCACCACCAGTCTTGCACTGGCCCGGACATCTGGATTTCGCCCACTCTGTTGGCGAAGAAGGTTTGGTATCCGTATGATTCTCGTTGGATGGCCCCGAGGACTGTTTGACTGTCCAGTAGGTGGAACCATTTCTCAATCTTCATACGGGCATGTTTCTCCACGTACTTCCGAATTCTGGCAGCAAAGACTGCGCCACAGATTTCTGCTTTTACAGCATCTCCCTTTTGGTCCAGGGGTGTCAGTTTGGCCTTTGCTTCCACGAATCGAACTTCAGTTCCGTGACTAGTCTCCCATCTGACGTACATCCCAGCACCATAGGTTTTGTCACTTCCGTCAGAAAATGTGATGCCGTAGGGTTTCCCTTTCCAGTCGGGCGGTGTGAGGCTCCTGTGGAATTTCACCTGTCCAAGCTGGGCATATTCCTCGAAGAGCTGTATGGCTTCTTCCCTGAGTCTTTCTGAAAGAGGTTGATCCCAGGTTTCTTGGGTCAGCTTGCCACCCCCTCCTTCTTGGAATGCTTTACGGACGAGAATTGCTCCCTTCTGCTTGACCGGTGCAACTAGGCCGATTGGGTCGTACAGTGCAGCAACTTGGCTTAGGAGAGCTCTCCTCGTCAGTGGGTTAGGCGTTTCAGCTCTCACCTCCTCTTCAAGAAGATCTTTGCCAACTCTCATCTTTTTCTTCCTATTGGAAAAGTTAACCGCCGTCAGCATGTACAGTTTGTCTTTGTCCACCTGGTAGCCGATGCCCAGGGCTTTGTTCTCTCCTTCTCTTATTTGGTTTGGAAGAATCAAGGTGTTTCCTTGCTCTGGCTTTAGGACATCCGCTTCAGTTTCTTTCCTCCCACTTTGCCCTGACCTGACCCATGGTTTGAGGAAGAAGCCTCCAGCCTTTAGGACCTCTTCAACTCCAGCTGTGATTTGGTCAAGTCTGTTCAGGTCATTGTGGGAGGTCAACAGGTCATCCACGTAGCTGTCTTCTTCAATGACTCTGCGTTCATCCTGCAGGTGAGTGAAGTTGGGCAGACTTGCAGTTTCCCTCATGGCCAATTGAGCAATGCAGCCAGCAGGTTTGTCGCCCATATTGACTCTGGTGACGGCATACTCACTGATTTCCTCTTCTGGGCTGTCTCTCCACAGGAACCTGTGCAGATGCATCTCTCGCTCTTCCAACCAGACAGAGTTATACATCTTTCTGATGTCGCCCAGAGCTGCGTTCACTCCTTCTCTGAATCGGAGCAGGACAGCTCTGATGGGGTTGAGAACATCTGGTCCTTTTAGGAGAAGATCATTCATGCTCACTCCGTTGTATTTTTGGCTGCTGTTCCAGACAATACGAACTGGTGTAGTCACTGAATGGGGATTTGGCGCCACCAAGTGGCTGACATACCAAACTGGTCCTTTCCACCTCTCCATGACTTCATTGGTGAGTTTTATGGCTGCGCCTCTTTGGACCATTTCATGGATCTGGGTGGAATATGCAACTTTCCAGTCTGGGTCTTTGCTCAGTTGCTTTTCCATTCTCAAGAAGCAAGCTTGGACTGCTCTTTTGTTGTTGGGGAGAGAGGCTGGATTTTCAGTCCAGGGATATTTGGCATCCCAGTGTGGAGTTGAGGAGTGAGAGTCCTTCATCTTGTAGGTGAGTCCTCCTTTAATGATCTCAAACTCCCTCTCCTCCGCCAGGGTCATGTCCTTTCCTCCTGGAGGACAGTTTCCACACCGGCAGCTTCCACATTTCGGCTCACATGCAGCTCCGATGCTGTCCCAGTGCCACCAATCAAGAAATTCACGGTTACTGGCAGATGTAGTTGCGTGGGCCACATCGTCCTGCTGTAGCCGGCCTGGCTCAGACGCTGGGACTGTGATCTCTTGGTATCGGACAGCAGCGGTTCTCATGGAGCGGGCAAAGTGGGTTCTTGACTCATATGCTGCCACCTCCACTTCTTCGAGCAAGTCAGGGTGTGCTCCACCGACTGTTTTGCCCAGGGGGCTCTCCCATAGGACAAGGTCACCGATGACTTTTAGTCTTTGGGGTGCGAGTCGTCCCTCGCGATGGCTTATGAGGAGCTCGACTTCCTCTGGTCTTTCTAACTCCTCAAGCTGGACATCTGGGAAGAAGCTTTTCAACTTTTCGGGTTCAGTTGCTTGATGGACCTTTGCAATTTGCTCCAGGCCATAGCAGACCAGTTGATGTGCTCGCTCAGTCCCCTTGGGAGTCTTGACTCGGACCTTCAGGAGGTACCTTTTCGTCCTGACTTTCATTGTCATGCCTCCAACTCCATGTACGACCAGCGCTATGTCTTCACTTCTCAGGCCAAGTCTTTCGGCAGCTTTGTGAGTGATGTAATTTGTGTCGGATGCCAGGTCTATAAGTGTGCCAATCTTCTGACCTGCGTTAGCTGTGACCATCATCAACATCATCATCACTGGTAACTCAGCCAGCCCAGTTTCCTTCAGCAGTTCAGACTGGCCCGCTGATTTGAGAGTCATTGAGGCTCGGTTTGAGAATGCCTTTCTGCCCTTCTCTGCCAGTTCTGGGGCAAGTTGTGACAAGAAGGCCTCCTGTTCCTCAGTGAATTTACCTTTTCCTTCTTTTCCTCCTTTTGCACCTTTGCTTCCTTCTCTTCTGGCCTCTGCTGTTGGGCATAGGAAGTAGTGGTGGTCAGGTGTGCCGCTTGCCCTTTTGCAGTCTTGGTTTCCGCATAGGAAGGTGTCTCTGCAGTAGCCACCTGCGTCGTGATACCCAAGACACTTCCTGCACGCTCCCAGCTTCTTCAGGGCCATTTTCTTCTCATGTAGCTTCAAGCCTTTAAACTTCTTGCAAAAGTAGATCTTGTTGGTGTGCCCACCACCACCACAAATGCCACAGACCTCGTCACCATCTTTACTCGTAGCCCTGGTAGATGCAAACTTTCTTTCTGGCTTCTTCCTGTCTGCTTCTTCCGCTTTGTCCACCAGCTTTAGTTGCTCGAGTCGTTCCAGTATTTCCTCCTGGCTCTTTAGGAACTTTAGGAGCATATCAAAATGGTTGTCTGGGGTTACACGGTTGGTGGGCTCAACCATATACATCAGCCAGTCTCTTTTTATGAAATCTGGTAACTTGCTTTCAATCGACCTGATGACGAGGGGGTTTCTGATGGCTCCAGAGTTTCCTAGCTCCGTCAGGTCAGCCAGGGCCTTCTCCACAGCTTGTATTAGGTCAATGACCTTCCTGGGCTGGTTCCCCTTGACTTGTGCCATCTTGTCCAGCGCTTCCAAGATTTCGACTGTGATCGTTGATTTGTTGCCGTACCTGTTTTCGAGGACCCTGAAGATATCTGTTGCTGTGGTGTAGGTGGACAGTCTTAGTTCCTTGGCAATGGAATCACTGACGCTCTCCAACAGCTGGATCTTCTTTACCTCTGGTGATCCAGTCGGCTCCCCTTGTTTCTGGAGGCTCTCCCAATCCTTCTTCCACCTGTGAAAGTCTATTTTGCTCCCATGGAAGACTGGTAGGGATGTAGGCTTTATCCTCACAATGGGATGTGTTGGTTGGCCAGGTCGTCCTCCTGCACCTTGATCAGCCAGCCTCCTGGATGTGGCGAATTCAGCTTTCCTCAACTTGAGCCTGTAGTGAGCTGCTTTCACTTGTGTTAGTTTGTCATCCATCTCGTCCTTTAAGTGCTGAGGGATCCATTTCTCCCAATGGGCCATGGTATGGATGGTAACACTCACCGTCTCATTCAGCAGGGTGAGGTAAACGTCATAGCCTTCCACGTTGTTGCTTTCAACTGCTACATTTTCAGCCCTTTGAATGGCGTCCTCTGCCTCGGAAATCGCTGCCTTCAGCTCAGTCTTCCCGTATCTTCCCCACAGGTTGGTCTGGACAATGTCCTTGATTTCTGCCATCTTATCTTCGGCATCTTTTATAGTTGCTCGGATGTCATCCTCCTGCTGTTTCTCGAGCTCCCCATCTGGGTCATCCTTCTTGACGTCAGCCTCCAGGCCAATCTTGAAGTCCTCGTTGGCATCCAGCAGTGATGTGAAACGGTCGGCAAACTTGGCAAACTCCTCTTTTAGTTCGGATTGCAGCATGGTGCCTGCTCCTCTGGAGATCAGGTTGGCCACTCTGGTCAGGTTCCTCTTGGCTGTCGTCCTCTCCTGCTTGAGGATCACGGCAGTCTTCCCCAATACCTCTTCGGCCATCTTTATCCCGTTTTCTCCGGCGTCCACAGCTCCCCTGGGTCTTGAGGCCTTTGATCTTCACTGTCCAGGGCTGGTCCGTGGTTAACAACTGTCAAGTTCCACTTATTGACTCCGTAAAGGACACCAGGACAACTCGGATTTCCAATTGATCAACTTTATTTATCCAACTTTTTGGCTTTGTTGGTTTCTTTTCTGTTGATCTTCATTCAATCAGGTTGTTAACCTTCGAACACAAGTGTTAACAATGGAAAAACAATATATGTACAGGTATTTACAAAAAGGTTCAAATTCAACTGACTCAAACAGGTATTATTTTTAAAGTTAAATTTGCAAACTTTTAAATACCATTGTTTAAACTTTTAAATTATCTAACATTACTTTTCAAAAGGACTCTAGACACTTAGATTAAATGCATGTGAATGCACTGTCAAATTAACCAGTTTCAGTAAAATGAAACAAGTAAATCAGAAAAGTAGTTTTAGTCACTTTAAAGAAGTCAAAATTAATTGATCATTTAATTTAATCAATCAATCGTTTAATTACTTAATCGTTCACTCAATTAATCATTTAACTAATCATGCAATTAAGTAATCAATCATGTAAATTCATTACCATGATGGAACTGAGTAAATCCACCAAACGGAGTAAAGGTAAGTAAAAGGTAAGTATAATTAGCTTAATTAATAAGGTAGCTTAATTAGTAAGGTAAGTATAAAGGTAAGTATAATTAGCTTAACTTTAAGCAAAAGTTTTAACATTTTTATCCTTCAACTTTGCTTTTATCTTTATTACTTTTAACTTTGAACCATAATCTTTGACTTTTTATCCCTTTAAATTGAGCTTATTTAACAATTCAATTAACTCAAGCTTTTTAATTATCAAACAGTAAGAAAATACCCAGATGCAATCAATGCTCAAGGTTGGAGTAAATTTGCTGTGGTTCAAACTAAAAACAATTTAAGACAGGTAAGTAAACCAACATGTCAAGGTGAGTTTTAACAAATAAGCATTTCAGCATATTGCAAAGTGGGTATATTCACCGACCATTGGTGTGTTGGAAGTCTTTTAAAGATGGATCTTGTAGATTTTTGCGTCTTGCCGCTCTGCTTGCTTGCATGAAATGAGACAGCACCACCATTCCTTAACAGCTGCCTTGAATCAGCCAATTGGTGGCCATCTTGACCTTGGTGTTCTGGGAAATGTAGTTCTTTCTGGTACTTCACCAAGGAGTAAGATTAAGGAGGAGACAGCTCCTTACTTCCAGGGCAGGGACACTTCATTCACACTGAGTTTCAACTCCACAATATTTAAGCATAGCGACCACAAAAGAACACCAACTAATGTGATCTTTTGTCCTTTTCTTACATTTAATTCTGCTATCAAACAACATAGTAGAGAATAAACTTGTATTGTATCAAAGAAAGTTTCTCAAACAAATCAAATGTTCAAACAAACATTTTACAAAGCGATCTCTGCAGACACAAGCATGGTCGGATTGCATTCCACAAGATGATGAAAGTGATATTTTTAAGAGCCATTTCCTTGGACGCACTTTTGTTTTCCCCCTGACTTTATTACCTTTATGGACCATTTCTTTCAGGACTCTATGCAAGCTCTTTCCTATCTCTCTATTTGAACAATTGGAACACCAAAGAACATAACAGCAATTTGGCATTTTCTGCTCAAACTCTACACTCACTCTCACTTGTTTTAACGCTTCGCTCAAGCTGCTCGACCATCGAGTGAATTAAGCCGCCAAGAAGAAAAACGGATATGACGTCATCAACTTCAAATAAAGTCTGCCGTTCTTAAATGTTTTCTTTTTTCTATTTTCAATACAACTGATACATTGCCTTTTAAAACAAAGTTGGATCGATACCTATCTTCCGGAAGGCCAACTTGTCGAGCACATATCAAAGTAGTTGAATCTCAGGAATATAAATTGATATATAAGATTAATCGTTACATCCCTATTATCATACATTGCTTTATAAAACTACTGTAGTTGTTTGTATTGTTATAGCTACGTGTTGAAATTGTGGTGTTTTTAAGGGGCAATTAATTTCAATAGGGGACGGAGATTTGAGATGAGAGTATTTCAGGTTACAAGCTCTGTCACAGAACCAATTGAACTAATTTGCCTAGGTATCACTGCATATGGATTACAGAAGTTATGAATATATTAAGAACGTTTTGGGAACTCAGAAAAATCATTCCAAATCCGAACACGTTGACTGGGTTGTATTGGACCCTTCAGGTTCCACAGTATGCTCACAACTTCATTTTGACCCTGCTGTCCAACCATAACCCATTGGCCCAATTTCTAGAGCAGTGTTTTTCAACCACTGTGCCGCAGTAACGTGAGATACAGTCTGGTGTGCCGTGAGAGATGATGCAATTTCACCTATTTGGGTTAAACATTTTTTGGGGAAAACCAGTAATTATAATCCGCAAATAATGTGCCGTTGTTGAGTGTCAGTGCTGTCTAGAGCTCGGCAGAGTAACTATGTTATTCTCTTCCATATCAGTAGGTGGCAGCAGGTAGCAAATTGCTTTGTAGATGTTGGAAACATGGTTTGTCGTGATCACAATATGAAGACGACAGCGGGAGGCAGTGTGCAGGTAAAAAGGTATCTAATGCTTAAACCAAAAAAAAACAAAAGGTGAGTGTCCCTAAAAAAATGCATTGAAGCTTAGGGATGGCTATGCAGAACGAAACTACAACTGAACTGGCTACAAAGTAAAGAAAAACAGAATGCTGGACGATAGCAAAGACTTACAGCGTGTGGAGCAGAGATGGCGTCCACAATGTACATCCGTACATAACATGACAACAATGTCCACACAAGGAAGGATAGCAACAACTGAAATAGTCTTGATTGCTAACACAAAGCAGGTGCGGGGAATAGCGCTCAAAGCAAGACATGAAACTGCAACAGGAAACCAAACAGGAAAAGCCACCAAAATAGGAGCGCAAGACAGGAAAACAGGAAAACACCAAAAAACTCAAAATAAGTCACGAAGTGATGTGACAGGTCGTGACAGTACTTTGAGACAAGTATATTGATGCATGGTTGGTTATGGTTTAAATTCATATTCAACAAATGCGACGACGACTTTGTATTGTCAGTATCGAGTTTTTAATCATTTTTTAATGGTTTCTGCTGGTGGTGTGCCTTCGGATTTTTTCAATGAAAAAAATGTGCCTTGGCTCAAAAAAGGTTGAAAAACACTGCTTTGTCACATCATACTGTAACTCTAAAAGTCATTTTATGACTATGGCATTCACATTGTTTACAGAATGGCTTAAGAAATACTGGTTCTTTAACAAAGACCTTTCAGGAAAAAAATACTGTTATAGACAATTATGACAGAGAGATTGTAGGAAGAATGACAAGCTATGGATGCATTAAGTGTTTGAAAGACCCACGAAGACATCTTCAGTGAAATGACACAGTATGAACTTTGATGCAACCATGCTAAAATTGACTTAATCAGAGCACATGTTAACAGCTGGCTGGTGACTGAATATCCTCTTAATGATGGAAAAGGATACCCAGACAGAGTCACAGTTTGTCTTTGGAACAATGTGTATTTCTGTTGCGTGTCCCCATATAGGACTGCTGAAGATCTGTTCTAGCTCAGCTGCTCCACAGAGACAAAGCAACACTAAAATTGCCATTGTTCCAGATGTTATCCTGTTTTTTGTTGATTTTGGAATTCACCAGTGAATTACATTATTTGTTCCTGAACAAAACAGAAGGTTAATTTGCTCTGGCTACACATTATCCTACTGAAAACTCACATTATGCATGTCAGGTTTTTAGGTAAATCCGTGATTTTAGAAGTATTCTATTTGACTTTATTTTATTTTTGTTAACATTTTTAATATAAATGAATTTTTAAAACCTGATTAAGCACGCTTTGGTTTCAATTAATCCCGATTGATCCCAGTAAATTACTTGCTTGCATATTTTTTAATAAAAAATGTTTTAAAATATTTTGACATGAACATTTCTAAAATGCTTTACAGTGGTACGCCAACTTACCAGCTCAATTGGTTCCACGACCATGACCCTCCATCCGATAAAAAATTAATTAAAAAAAAACACCACATTTTCAACATATAACATGCTTTTAAAAAATAATAACAATGGTTTAGATATAAAATAATGTGAAAAATCACAAATAATAGACAGTCAATAGTCTGTATTATCATAACCAACAGTTGCTTTATACTGAATATACAGTATTAGTTTCTGTACTCTATTTTTATTGGATCTTATTTAACTGTGCGATTGTTTATTGTCCTTTTTTCTGTTGCTGCTACTTAAATCTCCCCACAAGGATGAATACAGTTTTCATAGTACAATGGAATGTACTACAAAAAACTGCAGTAGTTTGTTCAAGTAATAAACAAAAAACGTAGAGGCAGCTCGTATCTCAAAATACTTGTGAGTTGAGGTACTCCTAACTAAGGTACTTAGAAGTTGAGATGCATATATATATATATATATATATATATATATATATATATATATATATATATATATATATATATATATATATATATATATATATATATATATATATACACACACACACACACACACATATATAGATATACATACACTACCGTTCAAAAGTTTGGGGTCACCCAAACAATTTTGTGGAATAGCCTTAATTTCTAAGAACAAGAATAGACTGTCGAGTTTCAGATGAAAGTTCTCTTTTTCTGGCCATTTTGAGCGTTTAATAGACCCCACGAATGTGATGCTCCAAAAACTCAATCTGCTCAAAGGAAGGTCAGTTTTGTAGCTTCTGTAACGAGCTAAACTGTTTTCAGATGTGTGAACATGATTGCACAAGGGTTTTCTAATCATCAATTAGCCTTCTGAGCCAATGAGCAAACGCATTGTACCATTAGAACACTGGAGTGATAGTTTCTGGAAATGGGCCTCTATACACCTAGGTAGATATTGCACCAAAAACCAGACATTTGCAGCTAGAATAGTCATTTACCACATTAGCAATGTATAGAGTGTATTTCTTTAAAGTTAAGACTAGTTTAAAGTTATCTTCATTGAAAAGTACAGTGCTTTTCCTTCAAAAATAAGGACATTTCAATGTGACCCCAACCTTTTGATTGGTAGTGTATATACATACATACACACACACACATATACAGTATATACACTTATATGCATACATACATATACATACATACAGTATATACTGTATATACATATATAGGCAGCAACCTCAGCTGACATACTGTACTTCACACAAAAGTCACAATTTCTCTGTAATTGTTGGTCCAAAGCTCATTATGATTTTGTCAAAATGAGGGTAGTAATGTTTTTCTTTTGATCGTGCTGTGCATTCTTTACATTTATGTAGCCGTCTGCAGCGTGTTAGACAGCTTGCTGGTCACTAAACACTGCATGAATGTATACAGCGCGGTGCATCAAATACGGCCACATCAAATGCAGAGAATAATTTTACCACACCTAGCGTGTGTGTGACAATCATTGGTACTTTAACTTTAACTTTTAACAAGTTAAAAACAGAACCGGGAATTAAACTAACGTCAGAAAGACCGCAATGCATGCTTCCGGGCACAGCCGCACACGTATTTGGTAGCAAACATGTCGCCTGTTATATAATTGGCCATGCTCTCTTTATCCGCGACTCTTCCTTTAACCCGAAGGTCAGCAACCCGCGGCTCCAGAGTCGCATGTGGCTCTTTAGTACTTCCCTAGTGGCTCCCTATACCTCTTTTAGAGATGTGTGAAAATTTATTTTTTGTTTTAATATATTTTCTGTAGGATAACAAACATGACACAAACCTTCCCAGTTGTTAGAAATCCCACTGTATATGTTATACATGCTTCACTGATGAGAGTATTTGGCAAGCACCGTTTTGTCCTACTAGTTTCAGCGATCCTTGAACTCATCGTAGTTTGTTTACATGGACAACTTTCTCCGATGCTGCCACAGAAAGACGTGTTTTATGCCACTCCTTCTTTGTCTCATTTTGTCCACCAAACGTTTTATGCTGTGCGTGAACGCACAAAGGTGAGCTTTGTTGATGTTATTGATTTGCTGGAGTGCTTATCAGGCATATTTGGTCAATGCTTGACTGCAAGCTAATCGATGCTAACATGCGATTTAGGCTAGCTGTATGTACATATTGCATCATTATGCCTCGTTTGTAGGTATATTTGAGCTCATTTAATTTCCTTTACTTATGTCTTCTGTGTATTTAATTTACTTTTGCATGCCTCATGACAAATTATCTGTTTGTCATTTTGGCTGCTTTACTGATTGTAAAGTGCTGTTTGTGTGCCATGTTGTTCCAGACCACAGCAAACGTTACCCAGCTAGCAAAGATTGTAATAAATCCTTTAGAAGAAGACAGCCTGCCGTTTCCCTAAACTTGGACACACATCTATACCTTTGGCCATTTTGAGCCAGTAATTTCCAGAAGTTATCTCATCCTGTGGGAAGCCTCCATTTTACTAATGATTTACAATGTTGCAAAAATGTGTAGAATACAAATTAAAATACATTTCTGTCAACAAAGATTTGCGTCAGCCTTTGATAGTAGGCTTATATAGCTAATATAGACACTTACATCATGTGTTGCCTGCATTATAACACTTGTTTAAGGTTTTTAATTTTTTGTGGCTCCAGACAGATTGTTTTTTTGTATTTTTGATCCAATATGGCTCTTTCAACATTTGGGTCGCCGACCCCTGCTTTCCCTAGTTGCTTAAGCGCTTAAAGGCCTACTGAAATGATTTTTATTTATTTAAACAGGGATAGTAGAACCATTCTATGTGTCATACTTGATAATTTCGCGATATTGCCATATTTTTGCTGAAAGGATTTAGTAGAGAACAACGACGATAAAGGTCGCTGATAAAAAAAAGCCTTGCCTATACCGGAAGTAGCGTGACGTCTCCGGAGGAAGGACTCGTCAAATTTTCCCATTGTTTACAATGCAGCGAGAGCGATTCGGACCGAGAAAGCGACGATTACCCCATTAATTTGAGCGAGGATGAAAGATTTGTGGATGAGGAACGTGAGAGTGAAGGACTAGAGTGCAGTGCAGGACATATCTTTTTTCGCTCTGACCGTAACTTATGTACAAGGGTTCATTGGATTCCATACTTTCTCCTTTTTCTATTGTGGATCACGGCTTTGTATTTTAAACCACCTCGGATACTATATCCTCTTGAAAATGAGAGTCGAGAACGCTAAATGGACATTCACAGTGACTTTTTTCTCCACGACAATACATCGGCGAAGCTCTTTAGCTACTGAGCTAACGTGATAGCATCGAGCTCAAATGCAGATAGAAACAAAATAAATAAATCCCTGACTGGAAGGATAGACAGAAGATCAACAATACTATTAAACCATGGACATGTACCTAAACGGTTAATAATTCCCAGCTTGGCGAAGCTTAACAATGCTGTTGCTAACGACGCCATTGAAGCTAACTTAGCAACGGGACCTCACAGAGCTATGATAAAAACATTAGCGCTCCACCTACGCCAGCCATCTGCTCATCAACACCCGTGCTCACCTGCGTTCCAGCGATCGACGGAAGGACGAAGGACTTGACCTGATCATCCGTGCGGTCGGCGGCTAGCGGCGGCTAGCGTCGGCTAGCGCGTCTGCTATCCAAGTCAAAGTCCTCCTGGTTGTGTTGCTACAGCCAGCTGCTAATACACCGATTCCACCTACAACTTTCTTCTTTGCAGTCTTCATTGTTCATTAAACAAATTGCAAAAGATTCACCAACACAGATGTCCAGAATACTGTGGAATTTTGAGATGAAAACAGAGCTTTTTTGTATTGGATTCAATGGGGTCCCAATACTTCCGTTTCAACGATTGACGTCACGCACATACGTCATCATGTATAGACGTTTTCAACCGGAAGTTTAGCGGAAAATTTAAAATTGCACTTTATAGGGGGGCCGCATTGGCATGTGTTGCAATGTTAAGATTTCATCATTGATATATAAACTATCAGACTGCGTGGTCGGTAGTAGTGGGTTTCAGTAGGCCTTTAAGCTAAAGGAGCATGTCCGATTAATCCGCATTCATAAATGATGTCAGTGATCATTTTTATAATATATCGAATGCTTACATGCGTTAACGTTATCACCCCTCATGACAGTGAGGCAAAAAATACAAGTAATCTATACGAAAACAAAATAATATAATGACAGCACAATGATGGAATGAGCATACCTCCGGTTAGCCCAGCAGTTTTATCAAATTCTGGGACAAAAAATACGAAAAACTGTGGAATATGCTCGGGAGATATTGTGTTTTTGGCCTCTATAGCAGCTTGTCATATTTAGCAACAGTTCTTGCAATATTGCCTGCTCTTTTCCAGGCAGTTTCTGCTGGCATTTTGTGTGACACAAACCACATGGCGTGTCAGTTAATTTTTTTTCTGTCAAAACTGTTCCTGGGCACAGTGGTTGAGTGACAAGCCCTGTTGCCCAACAGCAAGGAGGTTTTTGTGTTTTAATCTGCGTTTATTCAAGCCTGTTTGGAGTTTCCATGTTCTCCTTGCCCTTACATGACTTTACTTTGGGTACTTTGGGTTAACTCCCTCAGTCGGAAAAACATGCATGTTTGAAATGTCGGTGTGAATGAGAGTGATTGATTTTTTTGTTTATTCTTAAATCGTGCCCAGGTTTTTTGTGGCCTTAAAAAAAGAGTTTGTTTGTGGCCCCGTCTTTAATAATACTCATTTAACACGCTAGGCGCTAGGGCTGACTGCAGCCTAGTCGTCCCTTGCCACATTGAGCTTTGACGTTTGCGGCTTGTAAAGGTGACAATTTGGCTGTTATTTAATGTTTAAGGGGCTGTAAAAAACACATTAAAAAAGTTGTAAACATGTTTTTAATTGTGATTAATTCCTACTTTGTGGAAATTAATTTACAAAACCCAAAACCAGTAAGTTGGCACGTTGTGTAAATTGTAAATAAAAACAAAATACAATGATTTGCTAATCCTTTTCAACCTATATTCAATTGAATAGACTATAAAGACAAGATACTTAACATTCGAAATGGAAAACTTTGTTATTTTTTGCAAATATTAGCTCATTTGGAATTTGATGCCTGCAACATGTTTCAAAAAAGCTGGCACAAGTGGCAAAAAAGACTGAGAAAGTTGAGCAATGCTCACCAAACATTTATTTGGAACATTCCCCAGGTGAACAGGCTGATTGGGAACAGGTTAGTGCCATGATTGGTTATAAAAGCAGCTTCCATGAAACGCTCGGTCATTCACAAACAAGGATGGGGCGAGAGTCACCACTTTGTGAAGAAATGCGTGAGCAAATTGTCGAACAGTTTAAGAACAACATTTCTCAATGAGATACTGCAAGGAATTTAGGGATTTCACCATCTACAGTCTGTTATATCATCAAAAGGTTCAGAAAATCTGGAGAAATCACTGCACATAAGCGGCTAAGCCCGTGACCTTCGATCCCTCAGGCTGTCCTGCATAAAAAATCGACATCAGTGTTTAAAGGATATCACCACATGGGCTCAGAAACACTTCAGAAAACCACTGTCAGTAACTACAATTTGTCGCTACATCTGTAAATGCAAGTTAAAACTATACTAAGCAAAGCCAAAGCCATTTATCAACAACACCCAGAAACGCCGCCGGCTTCACTGGGCTCGAGCTCATCTAAGATGGACTGATGCAAAGTGGAAAAGTGTTCTGTGGTCTGACGAGTCCACATTTCAAATTGTTTTTTGGAAACTGTGGACGTCTTGTCCTCCGGAAGAAGGAGGAAAAGAACCTTCCGGATTGGTATAGGTGCAAAGTTCAAAAGCCAGCATCTGTGATGGTATGGGGGTGTATTAGTGCCAAAGGCATGGGTAACTTACACATTTGTGAACACACTATTAATGCTGAAGGGTACGTACAGGTTTTGGAGCAACATATGTTGCCATGCAAGCAACGTTATCATGGACGCCCCTGCTTATTTCAGCGAGACAATGCCAAGCCACGTGTTACAACAGCGTGGCTTTGTAATAAAAGAGTGCGGGTACTAGACTGGCCTGCCTGTAGTCCAGACTTGTCTCCCATTAAAAATGTGTGGCGCATTATGAAGCGTAAAATACCACAATGGAGACCCCGGACTGTTGAACAACTTAAGCTGTACATCAAGCAAGAATTGGAAAGAATTCCACCTGAAAAGCTTCAAAAATTGTTCTCCTCAGTTTCCAAACGTTTACTGAGTGTTGTTAAAAGGAAAGGCCATGTAACACAGTGGTAAAAATGCCAATGTGCCAACATTTTTGCAACGTGTTGCTGCCATTAAATTCTAAGTTAAAGATTATTTGCAAAACAAAATTACGTTTCTCAGTTCAAACATTAAATCTTTTGTCTTTGCAGTCAATTCAATTGAATATAAGTTGAAAAAGATTTTTCAAATCATTGTATTCTGTTTTTATTTACGAATTACACAACGGGCCAACTTCACTGGTTTTGGGTTTTGTACATGAACCAGGCCTGGAACCAGTTAACAACAATCAACAAGGGTTTACTGTGTAGTAGGGAAGGGATTCATATAGCCCCATTTCTGGGTGGATCTTGTGTGAGAGGAAGGGGTTAAGGGATTAATCATTTTGCAATGCAGCCTTCTAAAAATGATGGAAAGCGCCACGCTGACACTGTGGTCAAAGTTGGAACTGCCACAAAACACATTTTAAGATATTCAACTTTCAACTGCCATCTGGCGGCTAAAGTGGAGAGTGCACCCTCCATGTTTGTCACGTTTCATGTGTCAGGTAAACTGCGACAAATGGGGCCATATAAATCCCCTTCCTGCTGTACTTCTCTTGGCTGTCAATACGTGGACCTTGGGGTGTTGTGTTTTCCCGGAATGCAAAGGAAAGTTGGCGCGGGCAAGGCGTGAAAGTGAGGACATTTTAATTTTTACACTAACAAAAAGAACAAACGAAAAGCGCGCACAAGGCGGAAGTACAAAAACTTGGCTAATGAAACAAAAACATGCAGAAAGGCAAAAACTATAAACATGAAATATACAACACTTACTGTGGCATGAAAAAACGTGCAGAGAACAATGGCTTGGAATGAAAGGTAGCAGAGGTAGTAAGGATAATGTCACCAGGACGATCAACAGAAAAAGGCATGCTTAAATAACAGTGACATGATTAGTGACAGGTGCGCTAGTGCAAAGCGTGAGACAGGTGCGTGACATGAGAACAGGTGAAAACTAATGGGTTGTCATGGAAACAAAAACAATGGAGCGTAAACAGAAACTAAAGAGTCCATAAACCAAACATATCTAAACAAAACAAAACATGATCCAAAAGACATGACATTGGCGACCAGAAGTAGATTTGGCTTTGCATAAAAGACACAATAAAAAAAAAATGGAGTTCAAGTATGTTTATTGTATAAAGAATGGCTCAGGGACACAGAGAGGTAGCGTTGCTGTCATGTTTACTAGTCATTCAGGAAGTCAGCCCCAGCCCCAAAGCACCCTGGGATATGTAGGCATAGCCTACCACTACACCTCCCCTTCTTAGTTCAGCAACAACATATTCAAACACAAACTAATAAGCAAACTTATTCAAACATTTTAGATGAACTTAGACCACTGTAAATGAATAACTCTGACATAGTATTACAATCATCTTTCGCTTACACTTCTTTTTTTTTTTTTTCCACAAACAAGAACTTGAAATACTTTAGAGTTCTACAAAACGCTTACATTTCTTTTTTTTTTTTCTTTTTTTTTTTTTTCACAAACAAGAACTTGAAATACTTTAGAGTTCTACAAATCAAGTCTCTCAGGAGCCTTTGTCACTCTGCCTGACCTGGTGACTTGTGGTTGTCCAGGAGGAGTACCTGTGGCTCTGAGGTGGATTCTGTTTCTCCTCAGAACGCCCCTGTCAGTCTCTACCAAGTATGACCTTGGTGTGTGGGCATTTCCCAATACAGTCCCAGGGGTCGCTTCCGTGGTGACCCACACTTTCTGTCCAGACGGGAGCTCTGGGAGCGCACGGGAACGGTGGTGGTGGTTGTAGTTTGCAGCTTGCTTGCGTCGCCCTTCCTCATCCTTCTGGCGAAACTCCTGCAGCTCGGGCCATTTAGGGTCCAGCTTGCTTGAAGGCTGCGGCAGCGATGTGCGCAGGTTCCTCCCCATCAGCAACTGCGCTGGTGAGAATCCGTGCTCTAGCGGTGTGGCTCTGTATGCCAGTAGTGCCCTGACTTGGTCAGTGTCTTTTTCCCACAGCTTCTTGACAGTTTGAACAGCACGCTCCGCTTCACCATTCGCTTGTGGGTAGCGAGGACTGCTCGTGACATGTGTGAAGCTGCACTCTTTTGCAAATGCTCTGAATGCCTCCGACGAAAACTGGGGCCCATTGTCAGAAACCACGGTCTGTGCGTAACCATGATGACTAAAAGCATCTTTCACAGCTCCAATGGTGGCCTCAGATGTCGTAACTCTGAGCTCTGCCACCTCGATGTACCTAGAAAAATAATCAACAATAAGCAGGTAAGTCTTTTTGCTCCATTCAAACAGGTCCATCCCCACCTTTTGCCATGGGCGATCTGGTACTGTGGTCTCCATCAGCGGCTCTCTGTACTGGATTCTATATTTTTGGCACGTTTCACACTGGTCCACTGCCTCTCTGATGTGGGCAGTGATTCCAGGCCACCATACCGATTCCTTGGCTCTAGAGCGACATTTGGAGATTCCTTGATGACCTTCGTGAAGTTTAGTCATGATCTCCCTTCTGAGTGCTTGTGGTATCACCAGTCTCTCGCCTTTCATGAGAAGGTCATCTGCAAGATACAGGTCTGCTCTGACCTTCCAGTAGGGGGCAACGTCTGGCCTCAGCGTGTGTTTTTCCGGCCATTCTGTCAGACAGTAGTGTGACACTGTTTTGCATGTTTCATCTGCTTGTTGTGCCCGTTTAATTTCTTCCAATCGTGTGTCTGTAGCGGGGAGTGAGGACACAACAGCATTCACAAACACCTGGACCTCTCTTTCAAGTTCCAAGTCACCAGGTGACATCTTGTCCTGAAGCGGCGCTCTAGACAGCGTGTCTGCAGTGATGAGGTTTTTCCCTGGGACATGAACAATGTCATAATCATACCTCAGGAGTCGCAGACGAAATCTCAGAACCCTTGGTGGCAGATCATCCAAACCTCTGGTGCTCAACAGTGGGACCAGGGGCTTATGGTCTGTCAGGAGTGTGAAGTGTAGACCCTGCACGTAGGAGGTCAGTCTTTCGCACGCCCATGTTGCTGCCAGCGCCTCCTTTTCAATCTGCGCATAGCGCTTCTCTGTATCTGTCAGTCCTCTTGAAATAAACGTCACTGGTTGCCATGAGCCATCAGCCTGTTTCTGCGTGAGAACAGCACCTATTCCGTATGCTGATGCATCTGCTGCTACTTGAGTCTCTGCTGCATTTGAATATTTAGCAAGTGCTGTCGGTGAGCTCAGTCCTTCTTTCAGCTTTTGAAAAGCAGTCTGTTGAGGTTCCCCCCAGACCCACTCATTTTTCTCCCTCAGTAGGTCTTTCAGGGGCACGGTGACAGTAGCCAGTTGTGGCAAGAATTTGGACAGGTAATTTGCCATGCCTATTAGGCGGCGCACATCCTCCGCGCATTCAGGCTCTGGCATCTGAAGAATCGCTTTTGTTTTGTTTGGGTCGGGCTCGATGCCTTTTGCCGAAACCTTGTGACCAACAAAGATCATGTGCTCCTTAGCAAACTCACACTTCTCGTTCAAAGTGAGGCCTTCCTCCTGCATTTTCTGGAGCACACTGTGCAGTCTTTGGTCATGTTCCTGTCTGTCACGGCCATACACAAGAACATCATCTGCATGACACAGCACGCCCTCAAAATCCTCCAACATTTGTGACATCCTTCTTTGAAAATGTTCTGGAGCGGATTTGATCCCAAAGGGCAGGCGGTTGAACAGATATCTCCCAAAAGGAGTGATGAATGTGGTTAATGGTCGTGATTTTGGGGTTAATGGGATTTGCCAAAATCCAGATCGAGCATCTAGTTTTGTGAAAACCTTTGCCTCTGACATCATCGCAAGTGTTTGGTCGACGGAAGGAAGAATATGGCGTTCTCTTTTCACTGCTTTGTTTAGCTTTGTGAGATCTACACAGATCCTGAGTTTGTCCTGCTTTGGTTTTGGAACCACAACCATTCCAGAGCACCAAGCCGTTGGTTCTGTCACTTTTGATATGACTCCCATAGTTTCCATTCTATCCAGTTCTTCACGCACTTTCTCTCTCAGTGGCAGTGGGACCCGTCTGGGTGTTGAGAGAGCATAAGGTGTCGCTCCTTTTTTCAGCTCTATGCGGTACGGCTCCTTCAGCTCACCAAGCCCATGGAACACCGCTGGATACGCTGCTTTGAAATCTGTTTCAGGCTGTGTCGCTGTGACAGCCTCTGCTCTGTGAACCAGTTGCATGGCCTCTATGGCTGGTAGTCCCAGAAGTGGTTGTGTCAGTCCTGCCACAACATAAACATGTTGGTCTGTAAAGAGGCCTTTTGCCAGCATTTTCCCCTGGAAACAGCCCTTTACATTCAGGGGGTTGCGTCCCGGTCCAAACAGTTTCTTAAGTGGTTTCTCCAACTTGCCATCTCGTGTTGGTTTAAAGACACTTTCCGGTATGGATGTCACGTCAGCTCCTGTGTCGATTTTAAAATTAATGGCTTCCCCGTTGAGTAGTATATTTTCCATCCAAGGCCTTGTAGTCTGTGTTTGCACCTCACCTAGAAAAGCATAGTCCTCCTGATCATTGTCACCGTCTGACTGGCACTCTGTGACTGTGTTTACTGCTTTCCCTCTGAAACAGGCCACTGCATAATGTCCAATTTTGCGACACTTGCGACATTCTACATCTTTAGCTGGGCAGTCTTTCCATGCATGTCTGCGTCCTTTTCCACATCGGCCACACTCTTTTTCTCCTTGAGTGTCTGACCTTTGGCCTTTGTTTGAGTGTTGAGGCTTTTTCCCCAGGCGCTGAAACCTTGTCTGAACAGCATCTAAATTTATCTTGGAGTCTCCTTCTCCAGCAGTGTTGTACATTAATGTCTGTTGTTTCTTAACAGTTTCACTTTGTCTCACTCTTTGTATTGTCTTCACCAGGGTCAATTCTGAGTCCATCTGTAGCTGTTCTGACAGCCTCCTGTCATTTATTC
Source organism: Entelurus aequoreus (assembly GCF_033978785.1). Taxonomy (NCBI): domain Eukaryota; kingdom Metazoa; phylum Chordata; class Actinopteri; order Syngnathiformes; family Syngnathidae; genus Entelurus; species Entelurus aequoreus. The sequence goes on from NC_084743.1 coordinate 29,498,631, forward strand.
CAACCACAATTCTGTCTCTTATTAGCTCTTCCTTCAGATCTCTATAGTTACAATGTTCTGCTAACTTGTGCACAGTGGTGATGAATGCTTCTGCACTCTCTCCATCTTGTTGGAACCTCATGTTAAACTGGGCCCTTTCAAAAATCACATTGTGTTTTCCCACACAGTGCTGCTCAAATGCTTCTTTAACTGTATCATACTTCTTTTTGTTTTCATCAGTCAACGGTAAAACTGCCAAAATATCATCTGCTGCATCTCCCATAGCATAGAGAAGTGAATTCACCTGATACTCCTCTTCTTTCTCTGTTAATCCAGATACAACACGAAATCTCTCAAACCTTCTGATCCATCTTGGCCATCCTGACGGATTTGAGAAGTCAAATGGTTCTGGGTGTGATATTTGTGTAGATGCCATTGTATATTCCCTTAGTTGTCGATCAGGAAAGGTTTGTGTAGCTCAGCCAAGTCGCAGGCTTTTTTTTTTTTTTTTTTTTTTTTTTTTTTAGCTTAGCAACTTTTCTTCACTTATCTCCGTTTTTATTGTCAGCACTGAGCTTCCTCCAGGCTATATTCATGAAGAGATAACATCCACCGCTTCACAGGAGTATAAAGTTATAACTTTTGAGTTCTTTTTCACTCTCTGACACCATGTATAAAGAATGGCTCAGGGACACAGAGAGGTAGCGTTGCTGTCATGTTTACTAGTCATTCAGGAAGTCAGCCCCAGCCCCAAAGCACCCTGGGATATGTAGGCATAGCCTACCACTACATTTATAATTTTATATTTTTAAATAATGTATTGTATATATGTTTAAGTTATGTAAAGATTTGTGCAGTGTTTATAGTAAAAAAATCACACATGAATGATAAACAAAAATGCTTTATTGACAATTAAAATTCAGTTAAATACAATAGTTTCAAAAGTCATGTGTTTATATTCCAGATGATGTCCAATAGTTCAGAACCACAAATTAATTAACTAATTATTTGAAAAGTAGGTGTGAATGAGAGTGAGTTCCTTTCTGAGCTGCCACCTGATCGTGGTAGAGGAGTTTGCGTGTCCCAATGATCCTGAGAGCTATGCCCCCTGGTAGGGTCTCCCAAGGCAAACGGGTCATAGGTAAATGGTAAATGGGTTATACTTGTATAGCGCTTTTTTACCTTCAAGGTACTCAAAGCGCTTTGACACTATTTCCACATTCACCCATTCACACACACATTCACACACTGACGGCGGGAGCTGCCATGCAAGGCCCTAACCACGACCCAAGAAGTGTCTTGCTCAAGTACACAACGGACGTGACGAGGTTGGTAGAAGGTGGGGATTGAACCAGGACCCCTCAGGTTGCTGGCACGGCCACTCTCCCAACTGCGCCACGCCGTCCCCATAGGTGATGGACCAGACAAAGAGCAGCTTGAAAACGTTTATGAAGAAGAGAAAACGATGAACCCGGACGTGGGTCAACTGGGCTCCCCCTTCAGAGTCAGGCCCAGAGTTGAGGCTCGATGGTGAGCACCTGGTGGCTGGCCCTGTCCCAATGGGGCCCAACCGGGCACAGCCCGAAGAGGCAGCGTGGGACCCCCTCCAATGGGTTCACCACTCATAGGAAGGGGCATAAAGGTCAGGTGCAGTGTGAGATAGGCGGCAGCCGAAGGCGGGACCCTTGGTGGTCCGATCCTCGGCTACAGAATCTAGCTCTTGGGACGTGGAACTTCCCCTCGCTGGAGGGGAATGAACCTGAGCTGGTGCGTGAGGTGGAGAAGTTCCGACTGGTCTCACTTTGACGCACAGCAAGGGCTCTGGAACCAGTCCTCTCAAAAGGGGAAAAGACAGTGTGGTTTTCGTCTTGGTCGTGGAACTGTGGACCAGCTCTATATTCTCGGTAGGGTCCTTGAGGGTGAGTTTGTCCAACCAATCTACATGTGCTTTGTGGACTTGGAGAAGGCATTGGACTGTATGCCCTGGGAAGTTCTGTGGGGACTGCTCAGAGAGTATGGGGTATCGGACTGTCTGATTGTGGTGATGGGTTTGCTGTATAATCGGTGTCAGAGCTTGGTTTGCATTGCTAGCAGTGAGTTGGACCCGTTTTCAGTGATGGTTGAACTCCTCCAAGGCTGCCCGTGGTCTTTTCTAGGCGCAGTCAGGGCGTTGAGGGAAAATCTGGTTTGGTTGCTGCAGGATTAGATCTCTGCTTTTTGCAGATGATGTGGTCCTGATGGCTTCATGTGGCCAGGATCTTTAGCTCTCAATGGATCGGTTCGCAGTCGAGTGTGAAGCGACTGGGATTAAAATCAGCACTTCCAAATACGAGTCCACGGTTCTCGCCCGGAAAAGTGTGGAGTGCCATCTTCGGGTTGGGGAAGAGATCTTGCCCCAAGTGGAGGAGTTCGAGTAACTCGGAGTCTTGTTCACGAGTGAGGGAAGAGTGGATCGTGAGATCGACAGGTGGATCGGTGCTGCGTTTGCATTGATGCAGAAACTGTATCGATCCGTTGTGATAAAAAAGGAGCTGAGTCGGAAGGCAAAACTCTCAATTTACCGGTCAATCTACGTTCCCATCCTCACAAATGGTCATGAACTTTAGGTTATGACCGAAAGGACATATCACGGGTACAAGCGGCCAAAATTAGTTTCCTCCGTCAGTTGTTGGGATTCTCCATTTGACATAGGTTGAGAAGCTCCTCTACGTCGAGAGGAGCCAGATGAGGTGGTTCAGGTATCTGGTCAGGATGCCCCCTGGGCAAATTTGACCAGTAGGAGACCACGGGGAAGACCCAAGATACGTTGGGGAGAGTATGGCTCCCGGCTGGCCTGGGAGCGCCTCGGAATCCCCCGGGAGAAGATGGACGAAGTGGCTGGGGAAAGGGAATTCTGGGCTTCTCTTCTTAGACTGCTGCCCCCGCGACCCAGATAAACTGAAGAAGATAGATTGATTATTGTTTATGACAACTTTTTTTTATTGTTATTTAGGTATTTAATAATTATTAGCTTACTCATTGATATATTTATGTACTTACTGATTTATTATTTTATTTATTTTCGTTCTACAAAATTAGTAGTTAGTAACAAATAAATTGCTACGATACGAAAAGGATTAGGATTAAATAAACTCTGCTTCTTTCTACTCCGCTGTAATGAGAAACTGTAATTATGTGGTGTATAATTTTGTAATTGAATGTATAACCATAGCCATACTTAACCATAACCAAAGTTTATATGAAAAGGTAAAAAAAAATAGGTTAATAGGTCCAAGAGGAAAGACAAGTGTTGGATATCTCCTACAGCAGTGAAGCCAATTCAAAACTGCTATGCTTCTTTGGCATTAATTGAAGAAGTAAACCAAACACAATAAATGGGCAACCCCCCCCCCCCCCTCCAAAAAATACCGAACAATGTTCTTTAAACAGTATGGGCCTGATCTACTAAAGTTTGTGTGTATTAAAACACATACAAACTTGATACATGCATGCAAAGCTAATCTATTAGACTCCTGCACACAGGATTGATATATGCTGATTATCAGAACACCCACAATGCTGAGAGGGGAGATGCAAATCTAATCAAATCAGCACCCAGAATCTGATTTATCAAAGCTGAAACTATGCTGCAGGCGCTATTTAAAACTGACACAGTTACACACAATTGGCTGTGAGAAAGGAGGTCCGCCTGACAGGGAATCATTTGTCATATGTGTGTGTGTCAATATATTTGGACTGTCATAAATAAATTTAGCAATATAATGTTATAGCTTACGGATGACTTAAATGGCTGAATACAACACATTTGGTTGATGTGTTTTAATATCAATTTTTTTTTAAGAGCATTATTTTTTCATACAGTTAATACAATTAAAAAATTGTAAAAAGTCTTGCGATATGCATTTTCCTGCGGTTGGATCATTCCATCCATCCATCCATTTTCTACCGTTTGTCCCATTCGGGGTTGCAGGGGGTGCTGGAGCCTATCTCAGCTGCATTCGGGCGGAAGGCGGGGTACACCCTGGACAAATCGCCACCTCATCACAGGGCCAACACAGATAGACAGACAATATTCACACTCACATTCACACACTAGGGCCAATTTAGTGTTGCCAATCAACCTATTCCCAGGTGCATGTCTTTGGAGGTGGTAGGAACCCGGAGTACCCGGAGGGAACCCACACAGTCACGGGGAGAACATGCACGTGTGACGGTCCGACACCTCCCTGCAGAGTGCGCCATTCCAACATGCTCACAATAGTTTTGGTTGTCTCGATTCTATATTGCAGAAAATGGGTTACAGATTATATAGATGTGTGCTACTTCTTCAACACTGCGATCAGGTTAGAGAGCATAATAACAAATGTGGAGGGAATGTTGGAGGGGAATAGCCGTTTCCATGGGCACAGAAGGCCAGTTCAACATGCAATTAGCTCGTTTAAATAAGACACCATTTTTGAACTTATTGTCAATTGTACTAGCAGTTTTAGTAAATCACACACAACACGCCCACTAGTATAGTACAATTTTAATTTGTACAATTTGCACACGCTGTTTAGCACGTGTTATTTAGATCTTAATAGATCATGCCCTATATGTTTAAGAAAATATTTGGCTACAATTTATACTCAAATAGTACCGTTGTTTTACAAATACAATTAAAACATTGCTAAATTAGCAGTTATCTCTATGGGCTTTTGAATGAACGCGGCCGCGATGTTGCTGAACTGTGCTAACTGTACTAACTGTACTATTATAATTCAGTCCATCAAAGTAGAACAAGCAAACACCTGCAGAGCATGACGACCACGACCCTGAATAGAATGCATGGTGTTGAAAATAAACATGATAGAGTGGGTTTGGGTTAGTATTTGCCTCATCCTTCACTTAAAGCGTGAGTGAAGAATGTGAGAAGAATGCACTACTGACCTGATAAGACCTGATAAGTCCGAAAGAGAAAGAGATGATACAGTATTATCGGCTCACTGATACTACCTGGTGATTGTTTGAGCACACTGCAGGAATGAAGCAACAATACAACCTTGCCTACTGTAATTAGTAGCGTAACGTTACATCTATAGGAGGCTTATGAACAAAATGTTTTACTTTTGTTCTGGCTATGCTCTCCTCACAGGATTTAGAGAGAGCGCCTTCGCATACGCCATAGCAGCAGCAGGTGTGGTGCACGCCGTGGCCAACGCCTGCTCCATGGGCAAACTGAAGGCCTGCAGCTGTGACGAGAAGCGCCGCGGCGACGAGGAAGCCTTCCGCATCAAACTTCACCGCTTGCAACTGGAGGCCATCAATCGAGGGAAGGGAATGGTACACGGCGTCATGGAGCACTTCCCTGCCGAGCTTCCCGGACCCCAGGACACCTGGGAGTGGGGTGGCTGCAGTCCTGATGTGGAATTCGGAGAAAAATTCTCACGGGACTTTCTGGATGCCCGTGAGACCTACAGAGACATCCATGCTCGAATGAGACTTCATAACAACCGAGTTGGCAGACAGGTGAGTCTAGTAATACTATCTTGTGATGTATCTAAATTTAAATGTCCTAAGGTTGGCCAAATTTGTACTCAACCCAAATTGTATTTATTATTATTTTTTATTTTTGGATGTATATATATACATACATATGTATATATATACATACATATATATATATATATATATATATATATATATATATATATATATATATATATATATATATATATATATATATATATATATATATATATATATATATATATATATATATATATATATATTGTAATGCCCCGCAGTGGAGAAGGAGTCACACAGACGAGGATGCGATGCTCAATCGCTTTATTAACAAGCGGTAACTCGTTGCAGTTAAAAAAAGTAACGCACACACATACAAGAGCTGCTGTTAGCCACAACTCACGCTCACACACACTCAAGTTCTCCGCCAACTCACTCGCGCATGCGCGTTCCCCAAACCCTTAAAGACACAGTACACTAATGCAAATATCACAGATATTACAATATATATGTATATATATATATATATATATATATATATATATATACAAACAATTTGGAGATAATCCTCCTTTTACTCTCTGTAAAGCACCAGTTCCATTGGCAGCAAAACAGGCCCAGAGCATATTACTACCTACACCATGCTTGACGGTAGGTATGGTGTTCCTGGGATTAAAGGCCTCTCTTTTCTCCTCCAAACATATTGCTGGGTGTTGTGGCCAAACAGCTAAATTGTTGTTTCATTTTTGTTTCATCTGACTAAATGGATGGCTAACTCAGGCTAGAATTAAGGTTTTGAAATGGCCTTCCCAAAGTCCTGACTTAAACGTGTGGACAATGCTGAAAAAACAAGTCCATGTCGGAAAACCAACACATTTAGCTGAACTGGACCAATTGTGTCAAGATTAGTGGTCACAAATCCAACCAGAAGCTTGCCAGAAGCTTGTGGATGGCTACCAAAAGCGCCTTATTGCAGTAAAACTTGCCAAGGGACATGTAACTAAATATTAACATTGCTGTATGTATAATAATAATAATAATAATAATAATAATATCTTTTATTTGTAAAAAGCACTTTATATTTAGTAAACAATCTCAAAGTGCTACAGTGTATTAACAAATAAAATAAAATAAAGAAAAAAAGTTAATAAAGAAAAAAATTTAAACTAGAACAACCAAATAGCTATAGCTAGTATGCACATATCTAAAAAAATGTTTTTTTTTTAAAAGAAGGGCTTTTAAGCCTTTTTTTAAAAGCATCCACAGTCTGTGGTGCCCTCAGGTGGTCAGGGAGAGTGTTCCACAGACTGGGAGCGGCGGAGCAGAAAGCCCGGTTTCCCATTGTTCGTAGCTTTGTCCTCGGAGGTTGGAGGAGGTTAGCCTGTACTTTTGACCCAGCAGATTTGGTCACATCTTCAGTAGACTCATAATCAATTCATAAAAGAACCAAACTTCATGAATGTTTTTTGTGACCAACAAGTATGTGCTCCAATCACTCTATCACAAAAAAAACAAGTGTTGTAGAAATTATTGGAAACTCAAGACAGCCATGACATTATGTTCTTTACAAGTGTATGTGAACTTTTGGTTAAGGGTTTAAAAAACTTGAGTGAACGAATCAATAGATGGATTAATATATCTAATCAAAGAGCTGTATCAAATATGCTGCCTTTACAAATAGGGTAATAGTCTGTTTTGATTGAACCTTATTTATTATTGCGATAGTTTACAATAGTTCTGGCACTGCATCATTGTGAAAATTGTTTCAGCTGATCCTAATTAGTTGTTTGAGAGGGTTGCCCAAAAAATGTGCTTATTTAGGTATATGTTTTTACTTAATATTAGGTACAGTATATGTTTTTACCTAATATTACTTTTGTTTGTTTTGCACACACACATACAGTATATTGTAGATCAGAGGTCTTTAGACTACAGCCTGCAGGCCAAGTGCCACAATGGGAGATCCATCCATCCGTTTCCTACCACTTGTCCCTCTCTGGGTTCCCATATATTACACCCCAATCTCACACACACTATATTGCCAAAAGTATTTGGCCACCTGCCTTGACTCACTTATGAACTTGAATTGCCATCCCATTCCTAACCCATAGGGTTCAATATGATGTCGGTCCACCTTGTGCAGCTATTACAGCTTCAACTCTTCTGGGAAGGCTGTCCACAAGGTTGCGGAGTGTGTTTATAGGAATCTTCGACCATTCTTTTGGTCGAGAAGGCCTGGCTCTCAGTCTCCGTTCTGATTCATCCCAAAGGTGTTCTATCGGGTTCAGGTTAGGACTCTGTGCAGGCCAGTCAAGTTCATCCACACCAGACTCTGTCATCCATGTCTTTATGGACCTTGCTTTGTGCACTGGTGCACAGTCATGTTGGAAGCGGCTGGAAATCACTGAGCTCCTGAGAGCGGCCCATTCTTTCACAAATTTTTGTAGAAACAGTCTCAATGCCTAAGTGCTTGATTTTATACACCTGTGGCTGGGCCAAGTGATAAGGACACATGATTCTGATCATTTGGATGGGCGGCCAAATACTTTTGGCAATATAGTGTACGTAGAATCAATATATTGGTACCATATAGACAACTTTTCCCAACCATAGTGGAAATTATTTAAAATATACACAGAAAGTTAACACATGTGCTAGACAGCACACAACCTGACCATTGAATTATTCTGGACATTATAAAAACACATCTAAGCATTGTGCACAATTCTAAACTACACCCATACAAATCCATTACAAAGCATGATGGGTAAAATGCAAAACACTCTTTCTCCACACTTGGACATGTTTGGTGCATTTTAGCTGTGTTTGATTTTACGGATTGATCACAATACTTTAAGGAGGTCGTCAGGAATGTAAACAAGGTGGAAATGATTCAAAGACTCTTAATATTCAATGTTTTATCGTTTATACTTGGTAAAACCAGTTAAAGTTATGTGTTGTCATTCAGCTTGTACAAACCCCGTTTCCAAATGAGTTGGGAAATTGTGTTAGATGTAAATATAAACGGAATACAATGATTTGCAAATCCTTTTTAACCCATATTCAATTGAATGCACTACAAAGACAAGATATTTGATGTTCAAACTCATAAACTTTATTTTTTTTTGCAAATAATAATTAACTTAGAATTTCATGGCTGCAACACGTGCCAAAGTAGTTGGGAAAGGGCATGTTTACCACTGTGTTACATCACCTTTTCTTTTAACAACACTCAATAAACGATTGGGAACTGAGGAAACTAATTGTTGAAGCTTTGAAAGTGGAATTCTTTCCCATTCTTGTTTTATGTAGAGCTTCAGTCGTTCAACAGTCCGGGGTCTCCGCTGTCGTATTTTACGCTTCATAATGTGCCACACATTTTCGGTGGGAGACAGGTCTGGAGTGCAGGCGGGCCAGGAAAGTACCCGCACTCTTTTTTTTACGAAGCCACACTGTTGTAACACGTGCTGAATGTAGCTTGGCATTGTCTTGCTGAAATAAGCAGGGGCGTCCATGAAAAAGACGGCGCTTACATGGTAGCATATGTTGTTCCAAAACCTGTATGTACCTTTCAGCATTAATGGTGCCTTCACAGATGTGTAAGTTACCCATGTCTTGGGCACTAATGCACCCCCATACCATCACAGATGCTGGCTTTTGAACTTTGCGTCGATAACAGTCTGGGTGGTTCGCTTCCCCTTTGGTCCGGATGACACGATGTCGAATATTTCCAAAAAAAATTTGAAATTTAACTTTAACTTTAACTTTAACTTAGTTAACTAACTTAACTTAAATGTGGACTCGTCAGACCACAGAACACTTTTCCACTTTGCATGAGTCCATCCAGCCAGAGAAGCCGGCGGCGTTTCTGGATGTTGTTGATAAATGGCTTTTGCTTTGCATAGTAGAGCTTTAACTTGCACTTACAGATGTAGCGACCAACTGTATTTAGTGACAATGGTTTTCTGAAGTGTTCCTGAGCCCACATGGTGATATCCTTTAGAGATTGATGTCGGTTTTTGATACAGTGCCGTCTGAGGGATCGAAGGTCACAGTCATTCAATGTTGGTTTCCGGCCATGCCGCTTACGTGGAGTGATTTCTCCAGATTATCTGAACCTTTTGATGTTATTATGGACCGTAAATGTTGAAATCCCTAAATTTCTTGCAATTGCACTTTGAGAAATGTTGTTCTTAAACTGTTTGACTATTTGCTCACGCAGTTGTGGACAAAGGGGTGTACCTCGCCCCATCCTTTCTTGTGAAAGACTGAGCATTTTTTTTGGGAAGCTGTTTTTATACCCAATCATGGCACCCACCTGTTCCCAATTAGCCTGCACACCTGTGGGATGTTCCATATAAGTGTTTGATGAGCATTCCTCAACTTGATCAGTATTTATTGCCACCTTTCCCAACTTCTTTGTCACGTGTTGCTGGCATCAAATTCTAAAGTTAATGATTATTTGCAAAAAAAAAAAAAAAAAGTACCAGTTTGAACATCAAATATGTTGTCTTTGTAGCATATTCAACTGAAAATGGGTTGAAAATGATTTGCAAAGCATTGTATTCCGTTTATATTTACATCAAACACAATTTCCCAACTCATATGGAAACGGGGTTTGTATTAATTACTGCTATAACAAACTGTAGTGTTTCTGATCATTGCCTGATAATTGTTTAAATCATACATCTCTTATTTTTGTACAAAATGATCGTTGTTACATTAGAATCAGCCTGTGTTCCATATGACAGCGTCTTGGTGAGTTCCCCCAAAAATCAGCCTGTACCGCAGGGCGTACTGTATTTTTATATGTTTATCATGTTTGGCAAACTTCCCTCTTCAATTTGGTATTACATTTATATGCAAACTTAAATCATTGCAATCGCCGCTCCCGTGTGAAAACATCTGTTTCAACTTGATCAGCGCACACACGCACTCACAGTTGATCACAACGAGTTGGAATAAATAATGAGAAAGAAACAGACATTTTGCCTTAAAATTGTAACTACAATTTATTGTAGCATTTTTTATCCAGTTCTGAAGTTAGTGTGGTGATTTTCCAGACTATAGAGCACACATTAGAGAGCCTGTGAGGGGGAAGCAGGGCTGCCACCGTATGCAGAAGCCAGTCAGGTCAACCAGTTCCCCCCAGAAGTGTCAATCTTGTCCTGGGCCCTCAGCGTCCGGTCCAAGTTTACGGTAACACTTTAGTATGGGGAATATATGAACCATTCATTAGTTGCTAATTAACATAGGGTTAGAGTTAGGGTAAGGGTTAGGGTAGGGTCAGGGATAGGGGCAGGGCTAGGGTTAGGGTTGGGGTTGGGGTTAGGGAAGACTCTTAGTTAATGGCTTACTGGTTGTATAATAAGGCTATACAGAATAAGGCATTAATAAGTACTCAATATTGACAAATTAACAGCCAATATGTTACTAATTTGCATGTTAATAAGCAACTAATTAATGGTCCATACGTTCCCCATGCTAAAGTGTTACCAAGTTTACTCATGTCTCTTTGATCAATAAATGAATTACTCTTATTTTTATTATACAAAGAGGTCATATATAAACTAGGAGAGGCAATTCCTGAAGGAATTGAGTGTGAATGCTCCAATGCTGAAGTTGAACTGAAATGCTGACAGAATGTAGTATGAATGTAAGACTAGTTAGAATGTTGGAATGGTTTGAATTTCCAGGAAAACCAGAATTTGGTCTGGAACTTGGTTTGGAACTTTGGAAAGTGTTTGTTTGAATGTCCAGGATAAGATGAATGTGTTAATGGTTGAAAAATGTGGGAATTGTGCAACTTGGAAACATGTCCCATTCATTTCAATGGGAGCTTCCTGGAAATTTGGGAATTTGGGGGAAAAGTGAGATTTTTAAAAAATGATTAGGAGCATGAATGTCCGGAATGAGCTGAATTGGTTGGTGTTGGAAATGTTTAAATCGGTCGAGAAATGTTGAAGTAGTAACATTTTTCATTGAGAAATGGTATTATTCCTGGAATTTCGGTAAAACCGAGAATTTTTCCAGTTCAAAAATCAACTTCGTTTTTGTCCTGATTAAGGGGAATAATTTGACGGTTGAACTGGGTTGAAAAATGTGGAAGGAGTAGTCGCCAAAAAGAAGGGTGAAAATAGGGCTTTGTAAAACCAGGAATTCTGGAAAGTCCTGGATTTTTTTTTAACTTGGAAAAAGGGTAGTTTGAATTTTGTGGAAGGTGGAATGTGTTGAAGGTGGAATGGTTTGAATTGTTTGAAAAAGGTGGAAATTGTGGAAGTTTGAAAAATGGTCTAATTCATTTTGAATGGGAAAAATGTTCCGGGAAACCTGGAATTCTGGGAAATCTGGGAATTTTTGGAATTTGTCAAGGGAAAGCCCGCAATTCCCTAATAGGCTGAACAGTTTGAAGTTGGAATAGGTTTGAATGGGGTGATAAAATGTGGAAGGTATAGAGCGCGCCAAAATCTGGAGAAGAAGAATAATAATAAGTTGAATAAATAGATTAATTTGGCCCTGCGATGAGGTGGCGACTTGTCCAGGGTGTACGCCGCCTTCCGCCCGAATGCAGCTGAGATAGGCTCCAGCACCCCCCGCGACCCCAAAAAGGGACAAGCGGTAGAAAATGGATGGAAATAGATGAATTTGGGTGTAGAAAACCATATGTGCATGCGAATGCTTTGGAGCATTCACACATATGAGATGCACACTGCAAAAACTGAAATCTTAGTAAGATTAAATATCTCAAATAACGGTGATATTTGCTTATTTTCTGTCTGATAAGATAATGCTTCTCACTAAGCAGATGTTATGTTAGAGAGTTTTACTTGTTTTAAGGGTTTTGGTCCTAAATGATCTCAGTAAGATATTACAGCTTGTAGCTGAGATTTTTTGACCTACACTACCGTTCAAAAGTTTGGAGTCACATTGAAATGTCCTTATTTTTGAAGGAAAAGCACTGTACTTTTCAATGAAGATAACTTTAAACTAGTCTTAACTTTAAAGAAATACACTCTATACATTGCTAAGGTGGTAAATGACTATTCTAGCTGCAAATGTCTGGTTTTTGGTGCAATATCTACCTAGGTGTATAGAGGCCCATTTCCAGCAACTATCACTCCAGTGTTCTAATGGTACAATGTGTTTGCTCATTGGCTCAGAAGGCTAATTGATGATTAGAAAACCCTTGTGCAATCATGTTCACACATCTGAAAACAGTTTAGCTTGTTACAGAAGCTACAAAACTGACCTTCCTTTGAGCAGATTGAGTTTCTGGAGCATCACATTTGTGGGGTCAATTAAACGCTCAAAATGGCCAGAAAAAGAGAACTTTCATCTGAAACTCGACAGTCTATTCTTGTTCTTAAAAATGAAGGCTATTCCACAAAATTGTTTGGGTGACCCCAAACTTTTGAACGGTAGTGTATATTGAGTAAAACATGCTTGAAACTAGAATATCAACTGTTGCAAAGCTGTGTCATCAAAGTATAAACCTACTTTTTTAAAGTAATCATTTCTTATTTCATGCATGAAAAAAAACAATCATGACTTTGACACAATTGTGTCTCATAATTAAAACAGATGACAGCCAAATGGACTTTGCTGTTTTATTTTCAATGAAACAATAGAAAATACGTACTCATATAGTAGTACAGTTGTTACTAGTGAGAATATACTTATTTTAAGGTATTTTTGGGTTCATTGAGGTTAGCTAATTTTACTTCTTTTGGAAAGTCTTGACAAGCCAAATTGTCTTGTTCTATTGACAGATAATTTTGCTTATTTCAAATAAAATACCCATAATTTTTTTTATTTTTTTTTTATTGTGTTTGAACACTGACTTTTTGCAGTGCAGGCTGAAAATGGCCCCCGGTTGCACACTGGTTTAGAGAGAAGTGTTATGTGTTGAGGCTTGTGTGGCTGTATAATATCTGCCATATAATATCCTATACAGCGGCTGCACATTTTAACTGTTAGGTCAGGATGATGAATATAAGTGACAATTGCACATCCAAACTAAAGCTGTCCATATCCTGTGCAGACCTTGTGAAAGATGCTCTGCATACAAGGCCATCGGTAGCTGCGTATTCGTAAGCCCGTGCAAACTTTTAATTAAAAACTATTATTAATCAGGATTTGCGTGACACATTATCATTATACCGCGCTGTGTTTGAAGAAAACATTTAAGTACCTGGCACGACACCTGAAGGAGGAGTACGACCGACAGGAAGCGTAAAGTCGTAACTCTTGAGTTTACGAGGGCTTTGATATCAGGAACCTTCTTTTGGTTTCATTTGATCCATTTACTTGTAGTTCCTTTTTTACACTATATGATTGCCTCAGGTGGATATTTGGAATAAACCAGTTGCTTAGTTATCTCAGCTGGCGGGTACTTAAGTCGTTTTGTCAACTTCAACAACTTTATGTACATCACAGTAAACCAGAGTGCTTAAAATTATGAATTAAAATAAGTAGGGTAAACTTAAAAAGTTGTTAAAAGTTGTACTTACCGGTACTTAAAAATGTTGAGTGTGAGTAACATTTTCCTTCTTTTTAAGTTTATTAAACTTGTTATTTTTAATTAATATTAACTTGTTTGCAGATTATGTGACTGCTATATAAAATAATTAAGTCACAGTTACTAAAAACTCAGTGGATTAAACATCATTTTGTTTTATTTTGAAAGAACAAATCATTTTAAAAAAAAGTTAAATAACCAATGATTGTCACACACACGCACTAGGTGTGGCGAAATTATTCTCTGCATTTGACCCATCACCCTTGATCACCCCCTGGGAGGTGAGGGGAGCAGTGAGCAGCAACAGTGGCCGCGCCCGGGAATAATTTTTGTTGATTTAACCCCCAATTCCAACACTTGATGCTGAGTGCCAAGCAGGGAGGTAATGGGTCCCATTTTTTATAGTCTTTGGTATGACTCGGCCGGGGTTTGAACTCACAACCTACCGATCTCAGGGCGGACACTCTAACCACTAGGCCACTGATTAAATCGAATCAAGAATAAATTAAGAATAAATCAATCGCATTATAGATTTGTATTGTTATTATTATCCTCTGTGTGTGGGTGTGTATACAAATTATTACATACACATGCGCACACATGCACACACACACACACACACACACACATAGGAAGTGCTTTTATTTTGTAGCATTTTCGTGCACTTCCTCAGCAGACACGAGGAGGAACATTTTTGAGTTGGTAAATTTAATTCAATTATAATTTAAAAGTACATTTAACATAAACTCCAAATATTTACGATCTGATATACTCAAATATTTGAGTTTATGTACTCAAACATGTGGCAACTTATTGCCTCACTTTTTTGGAGTTGTGCTTACTTATTCGGGGTTACAGTGCAGTATGCAGTACATGTATTAGTATATAAAGCTATTAACTATGGACTTTTTTGATAAGCTGGAAGTTGTTCTTTGTGTTTGTGCACTGATTGTGCGCATGTGTAATCAATTAATCTTTTAATCTGTATTTACACACACTTTAAAACAAAGTAGTGTGTAAGATTTGTATTGGTTTCACCAATTTTAAAGTACTTTCACAAGATAAGACACAAAATGATACTACAGTATCATAACTTATTGAAATGCACAGTAAAGCCTCTAGTAAACATACATTATGTCTGTTTATTATTAATTTTGGTAATCAATATCAAGTGGAATGTTTTTATTAGTGCACTTGCATTGTCACAATTCTTCTCCCCACTTCTCGACTTTACAATAAATAAAAAATCCAAGTATTATCACTTTTGCCCGCTTTTGTTTATTCCTTTTTCCACTTATCTTTTTTTGTTAGTCCCACCCCTTCCGCTATGTAGCCAAGATGGTGACTCTAACGCAGGGCTACTCAACAATTCCGGACCGGGAATGACACCCTACCGGCCCCCGATTTCAGTTCAAAACTTCGGAGACAAACATTTTTGAGGCAAAATTCCTTAAAACACTTGAGTGCTCCTGATGTTTAGAGGAAGTTGGACCACTGTAAAGACATTGGCAGATTCTTGCATTGTCATGTTATTCTTGCTAGCAAACACAAACACCGGGTTCCAAAAGTGTGATGTACGTAACTGAGGTGTTCCTCAAGGCACCCCTTTAAGTCCTCTCCTTTTTGGCAGTTACCATGAATTGATTAACGTGGACCCCGACTTAAAAAAGTTGAATAACTTATTCGGGTGTTACCATTTAGTGGTCAATTGTACGGAATATGTAGTGTACAGTGCAATCTACTAATACAACTCTCAATCAATCAATAAAGTCTCAATCAAAGTTAGAAATGTTTTTTATAATGTGATTTATCGTATTTTTTTGGACTATAAACCATACGCCATATTTCCCTGCGCTTTGAACCCTGCAGCTTATAAAACGCTGAGACTAATTGAGGTATTTTTCTTTGCTAACGGCCATAATGTTTTGTATTCAACAAATAGTTTTTAACACTGACTGAGACACTGAAAACGTATATTGTTGTTTGTAATATGGTTCCATCTTGTGGATGAGTTTGCTTACTGCAGGTGCTCAGGTTTGAAAATGTACTTCCTGTTTTGTGCCTTGAACCATAAGTACATGTATATCCCGTTTCGGCTATTTATAAGTAGCGTTTCTGCTCGAAATTATTCTTCATTCATCACTCCAAGCAAAGTTTGTAAGTTTTACAATATAACTAAAACTATTCATACTTACTTAACCGTCCCATGTGTGATGTCTGTAGGAGTGTTTTCATGCATATTTGTGCGTGCTATTGTAATGTTATCAAGCTAGCGTTGTTAGCATTTGCGAATATGATAATAGGTCTACAATTGTCTGTGTTAGCATTACTAACTTACAATGGCAATCTTGTTGTATTATTTCAGTTTTGTAAATTCACTTAAATGTCACAGTGGAGTTATTGAGTCTGTTTAGCTGATTGGAGAGTTTACACAGCTAGTGGGTCCATGACGATGACTTCTCTTTTGTTTGTTCAGCCGTTTTACTGCTGTGTAACATGCACCGTTTGGAAACCATTAAAGTATGTAAGTAAACATTCACACAATCTTTTGTACCTGTGTTAATCTGCGATCCAGTCCGGCTAACATATGTAAAAAAATTAATGTTTCTTCTAAAATTTGGTGGGTAAAATTTTTAAATACTGGTGCGCTTTATAGCCCGGAAAAGCCCGGTATGTAACCAAGGTGTTGCTGAAGCTTGTTTACTTCAGATGCAGTCAGTAGTCATTTGTTCAACTTCTTTAGTTATATTAGTAGTGTTTCTCAAGGTTCCATTGTAGGTCCTCTCTTGCTCCTCATTCGGGCTATTCAACTGGTTGCCTGCGAGTTCAGATCAACAAACCTGCGAGAGATTCACATGTTTGCAGTAGATTCTTAAGAACTCTAGAGTGCTGTCATGGAGATGCTCTTTGACTCGCTTAAATGCAGAAGGTCCTTAAAAAAACAGCAGAGCGCTATTGTAACAAAATAAATAGCCCAAATCAAATGTCTACTAGAGAGGACACTGGTTCTCCGTAATGTAGAAAATAGGAATAATAGTGAAAGCAGAAGCCTGGTCCTTAGCTTCCTGGAAGTGTGGCCCCCAATAATTTAGTTGAATATCCCTGCTGTTCATGGTGGTAAGTGTCCAGTATGGCACGGTGCACACTAACCATCAAGTGCAACATCTGAAAATGCACTGCATATCCTTTACTTGACAGTGTAAGCACACTTATGCAATCACAAGAGTAAAGCGTAAGCACATAAGTGCGCAAATTGAGACATTATATGACATATACAGTCGTGGTCAAAAGTTTACATACACTTGTAAAGAACATAATGTCATGGCTGTCTTGAGTTTCCAATAATTTCTACAACTCTTATTTGTTTGTGATAGAGTGATTGGAGCACATACTTGTTAGTCACAAAAAACATTCATGAAGTTTGGTTCTTTTAAGAATTTATTATGGGTCTACTGAAAATGTGACCAAATCGGCTGGGTCAAAAGTATACATACAGTAATGTTAATATTTGGTTACATGTCCCTTGGCAAGTTTGGACAAAGATAAGACATTCTGGAGGAAAGTTCTGTGGTCAGATGAAACACAAATTGAGCTGTTTGGCCACAATACCCATCAATAAGTTTGGAGGAGAAAATGTAAGGCCTTTAATCCCAGGATTAAAGATTATGGATCTAACTAAAGCATTTGACACAATGAATCACAATATTTTAATTAAAAAACTACAACGATATGGCATCAGAGGGTTAGTCTTAAACTGGATAAGAAGTTATCTAACGAACAGGAAACAATACGTGAAGCTAGGCGAACACACGTCTACAACGCTAAATATATCCTGTGGTGTACCTCAGGGATCAATACTAGGAGCTAAATTATTTAATCTCTATATAAATGACATTTGTAAAGTTACAAAAGATTTAAAGTTAGTATTATTTGCGGATGATACAGCAGTGTTTTGTTCAGGACAGAACACACAGAAGGTAATACAAATAATAACAGAAGAAATTAACAAATTAAAAAGATGGTTTGACAAAAACAGACTATCGTTGAATCTCAGTAAAACTAAAATAATGCTATTTGGTAACAGTAGAAGAGAAAGTCAAACACAAATACAAATAGACGGAATACAAATTGAAAGAGTAAATGAAACCAAATTTCTAGGTATAATGATTGATGATAAATTGAACTGGAAATCTCACGTGAAAAAATATACAACATAAAGTAGCGAGAAACACGTCAATAATGAATAAAGCAAAACATGTTCTAGACCAAAAATCACTTCATATTCTCTACTGCTCGCTAGTGTTACCATATCTGAGCTACTATGCAGAAATATGGGGAAATAACTACAAAAGTACACTTCATTCATTAACGGTGTTACAAAAAAGATCAGTTAGAATAATACATAATGTTGGATATAGAGAACATACAACCCCTTTATTTATTGAATCAAAGATACTGAAACTCCACGACATAGTGAATTTGCAAACAGCTAAAACTATACACAAAACAAACGTAACCTGCTACCCAAGAATATACAACAATTCTTCTCAAAAAAACAGGAGAAATATAATTTTAGAGAGAAATGTAATTTAAAACATTTGTATGCACGTACACCACTTAAGACCTTCAGTATATCAGTATGTGGAATTAAATTATGGAATGGATTAACCAAATCAATCAAACAATTTACTAATATGATCCACTTCAAGAAACTCTTCAAACTTAAAGTGTTTACAAAGTACAAAGAAGAAGAATACTGAATGTATTTAATTCATCCATTCTTTCACTCTCAAAATAATCTTACTTATCTCGTCATATGAAATGTAACTTACTTCACCAATTATTATTATTTATTTATTTTTATTGTGATTACTTATGGAGTAGATTGTGAATAAATTGAGAACAGGAAGTGAACAAAAGTTTTAGCAACTGTTATGTAAAAGAAAATTGGAGGATTAAATAAGCTCTGCTTCTTCCTACTCCTTTTCGAACATGTTGAAAAGAGAAACTGGAAATTGTGATGTATCATGTTGTATGCTTGCATGTTCGAAATAAACTCAAACTCAACTCAACTCAACTCAACTCAACTCAACTCAACTCAACTCAACTCAACTCAACTCAACTCAACACCAATTCCTACCGTCAAGCATGATGGTGGTAGTATTATGCTCTGGGCCTGTTTTGCTGCCAATTGAACTGGTGCTTTACAGAGAGTAAATGGGACAATGAAAAAATAGTTTTACCTCCAAAATTTTCAGGACAACCTAAAATCATCAGCCCGGAGGTTGGGTCTTGAGCGCAGTTGGGTGTTCTAACAGGACAATGACCCCAAACACACGTCAAAAGTGGTAAAGGAATGGCTAAATCAGGCTAGAATTAAGGTTTTAGAATGGCCTTCCCAAAGTCCTGACTCAAACGTGTGGACAATGCTGAAGAAACAAGTCCATGTCAGACAACCAAAACATTTAGCTGAACTGCACCAATTTTGTCAAGAGGAGTGGTCAAAAACTCGACCAGAAGCTTGCCAGAAAATTGTGGATGGCTACCAAAAGCGCCTTATTGCAGTGAAACTTGCCAAGGGACATGTAACCAAATCTTAACATAGCTGTATGTATACTTTGGCCCAGCAGATTTGGTCACATTTTCAGTAGACCCATAATAAATTCATAAAAGAACCAAACTTCATGAATGTTTTTTGTGACCAACAAGTATGGGCTCCAATCACTCTATCACAAAAATATAAGAGTTGTAGAAATCTTTGGAAACTCAAGACAGCCATGACATGATGTTCTTTACAAGTGTATGTACCAAGACTGTATATATGCTCTTCAAGACCATTTAACATTTTTGTAACTCAAACACTTTCAAATGCTTTCTTTTCAAATCCATACTAAATGTCAATCACATTTATTTTCATTATTCATTTTGCAAAATGGTTGTCTTGACTTGGGCAATGCCTGATGCAGATGACAGAGACAAGCCTTGACGGTGCCCATGCAGCCACACCACAACGTGGACAAGAAGTAGATTTCAATCGCACATTGTTCCCTATTTCCTCTTGTGTCATTTGGGCCTGGATCTTTCCATCAGTTGACATTTGGTCCCCTTGATTATGCAGACAAAACACAACATTGGAGAGCAACAACATTCGGCCTCCCAGTGGTGGCTGTAATAGTAGAAATAACCCTTGTTTCTTAAACGGTGACATCAGTTCTAAGCGGCCCTGTGGAATGGGAGTCAGTCTTAGGTGGAGGCTCGAATAACATGTAGTAATGTGCTCTTGAGCCAAGAAATGGAATACATTGTCTTTTGGGGCCTCTTTTAGATGTGTGGAGTAATGTTATGAAACTGTTAGGTCAGCGGGGGCTCGTACTTACCCTGTCTGCTGAGCCTCTGAAAGCAATTGCTTCTGAACATTTAAGTCCTCTGTGTGTTATTTTCTGGAGTGTGGACTCGTGTGTGTGGATTTATAAACAATTCCAAAACATCCAAAAATGACCCTGACATAGCATGTACAGTGCAACCTCAGAAGTCAAACCCAATCCGAACACATTCAGCATCAATTTTCCTTGAATTAAAACAATATGTCAGACTTTCACAATCAGATTTTTTATTTTTTTATTAAACATGCTTACTATGGTATATTATTTATTTATTATTTATTTGTTCACTGTTCTGCTACAGAGAACAAGGAAAATGGATAACATTGATATGATATGAAAAGCGGTAGGATTAAATAAGCTATTCTTCCTACTGTCATGTCTGTTGATCATGTTTTTGTTTGGCCATGTGCTGTTTATTTTTTGGACTCTTTTTAGTTCCTGGTTGTGCACTCTTGCTTGTTTTGTTTCCATGACTACTTATTAGTTTCACCTGATTTTGGACTCAAGCTCTTGACTCATTTGGACACACGCACTTGTTGTAATCATGTCACGATTATTTAAAGGCCTACTGAAACCCACTACTACCGACCACGCAGTCTGATAGTTTATATATCAATGATGAAATCTTAACATTGCAACACATGCCAATACGGCCGGGTTAACTTATAAAGTGACATTTAAAATTTCCCGGGAAATATCCGGCTGAAACGTCGCGGTATGATGACGTATGCGCGTGACGAAGTCAGTTTAACGGAAGTTATGGTACCCCGTAGAATCCTATACAAAAAGCTCTGTTTTCATTTCATAATTCCACAGTATTCTGGACATCTTTTGCAATTTGTTTAATGAACAATGAAGGCTGCAAAGAAGACAGTTGTAGGTGGGATCGGTGTATTAGCAGCGGACTACAGCAACACAACCAGGAGGACTTTGTTGGAGGGCAGACGCGCTAGCCGCCGACCTCACCTTGACTTCCTACATCTCCGGGCCGCCAAACGCATCGGGTGAAGTCCTTCGTCCTTCTGCCGATCGCTGGAACGCAGGTGAGCACGGGTGTTGATGAGCAGATGAGGGCTGGCTGGCGTAGGTGGAGAGCTAATGTTTTTAGCATAGCTTTGTGCGGTCCGGTTGCTAAGTTAGCTTCAATGGCGTCGTTAGCACAGCATTGTTAACCTTCGCCAGCCTGGAAAGCATTAACCGTGTATTTACATGTCCACGGTTTAATAGTATTGTTGATTTTCTATCTATCCTTCCAGTCAGGGGTTTATTTTTTTTGTTTCTATATGCTGTTAAAGTACGATGCTATCACGTTAGCTTGTAGCTAAAGCATTTTGCCGATGTATTGTCGTGGAGATAAAAGGCACTGAATGTCCATTTCGCGTTCTCGACTCTCATTTTCAAGAGGTGGTTTAAAATACAAATCCGTGATCCACAATAGAAAAAGGAGAGTGTGGAATCCAATGAGCCAGCTTGTACCTAAGTTACGGTCAGAGCGAAACAAGATACGTCCATCACTGCCTCTCAAGTCCTTCACTGTAACGTTCCTCATCTACGAATCTTTCATCCTCGCTCAAATTAATGGGGTAATCGTCACTTTCTCGGTCCGAATCTCTCTCGCTCCATTGTAAACAACGGGGAATTGTGAGGAATACTAGCTCCTGTGACGTCACGCTACTTTATCAGCGAGCAAAAGTTGCAAACTTTATCGTCGATTTTCTCTACTAAATCCTTTCAGCAAAAATATGGCAATATCGCGAAATGATCAAGTATGACACATAGAATGGATCTGCTATTCCCGTTTAAATTTAAAAAAATCATTTCAGTAGGCCTTTAAGCTTTCAGTTGCCAGGCAGTCGGCCTGGTGACATTATCATCACTCTGCTTCATGCCATGTTTACGTTTCCATGCTCAGTTCACGCTGCTTGTTTCACCGTTCCATGCCAAGTAAGTTTTTGTTTATTGTTTATAGTTTCTGCCCTTGTGCAAGTTTTGTTTCAATAGTCAAGTTTGTTCTCCGCCATTGTGCGCGCCTTTCGTTTGTTCTTTTTTGATAGTGTTAAATAAAATATGTACTTACATTCACGTCTTGCCCGCGCCAACTTTCCGTTGCCTCCAGGAAAAACAAACCCCTAGGATCAAGTCTTGACACCTACTCCTTTTTGGACGTGCTGTAATGAAACAACTGGAATTGTGTGATGCATTACATTGTATCGTGTGCATGTTCGAAATAAACTGAAACTGAAACTGAAAAAAAACTAATCGTTTTAACGGTTAGAACCATCATACAATTGTAAAAAGAAGTTAACTGCTGTACTGTATGTTGAAAGTATTGATGTCAAAAATAACAAGTTAGCTCATGTAATTACCATATATTCTGGACTGCAAGCCGCTACTTCTTCCCTACACATTGGACCCTGCTTCTTATAAAACGGTGCGGGAAATGTATGGATTTTTCTTTGCTAACGGCCATAACGTTTTCTGGTCAACAAATAGTTTTTTTAGTAAACACAAGCAGAGACATGGAAAAATTGTGTTAATGTTTGTGCTACATTTATAAGACTTCGTTTACCGCAAGTACTTCTGTTTAGTGCTTTAAACCGGAAGTACATGTGCCGTTCCATCATCTAGTCATACGTAGCGTATCTACTCGTATGGATTCTTCATTCATCGTTCCAAGCAACATTTGTAAGTTTTACAAGATAACTAAATATATTCATGCATATTTGTACGTGCTATCGTAATTTAATGAAGCTTATGTCGTTAGCAATTAGCTATTATGCTGACACGTTCAGTGTCTGTGTTAGGATTATTAACTTACAATGGCATTCTTTTTGTATTGTTTCAGTTTCACAAATTCCTCAGTAAATTCACCAACTGTCACCGGGGAGTTATTGAGTCTGTTTAGCGGATCGGAGAGCTAGCTTCCACAGCTAGTGGGTCCATGACGATGACCTCTGTTTTGTGTTATCCGCCGTTTTACTGCCGTGTACAGGCACCATTTTAAAACAATTAAGGTATATAAATAAATATTTAGAAAAAACATTGTGGAAACAACTCATTTCACAACATTTATATCTGCGACAACCATGCGGCTTGTATATAGAAACATATTTTTTCCATATAACAGTTAGTGGGTGTGGCTTATATACTGTACATGTATGTAGTCCGAAAAATACGGTAGTCACAATAAAAAATGCATTAATCAAGTAAATATGCGGTTTAATCACACAATTTATTTTGATGGTAGATTCTTCTGTACTTTAACCGTGGATTGTTACCTGAAAGATGGCAGAGGTTGTTATACGGTCAGTGATCAGGCCAATGCATACCAAATATGAGTGAGGAGACTCGGACTGCTAGCAAATTTCACCTCAAAATACACCCTGATAGGACTTCAGATACAACTCTTACTAAGTTTTGAGCAAATCAACATAGTGCATTCAAGGAGCTTAAACCTTTTAAACATGTTCCTGAATGTTATACAAATTGTATTGCATTTGCCTTTACTTTTAGTTTTTTTAAGTTAATTCAACTATTTTAAACAAGCAGGTATTAACCTGTGGTTAATCATGATTAATCTAAATTCAAAAAGTATGATTACTCTGAATAAAATATATAATCATTTGAAAGCACTAATTAAAAGTCAAGTTTGTACTTATTTACTTTAATGACACATGATGACCAACATGCAAAGTGATATAGAATAGAATAGAACAGAAAGTACTTTATTGATCCCTGGGGGAAATTCAGCAACTTATAGTTTACAAATTGTACGATTTTCAGGGTATTCAAATTTAAAAAGTCCCCCTGTATTGTCCAGAGAGGTAAAAAACACGGCAAAAACTACCTGTGGTATTTGCACGTCACTTCTTTTCCTCTAGCCGACCTTTGACTACCACCTTGCTCCCTCCGTGCACTGGCCCACTCCCCTTTCCAGAAAGGTGTTCTTCAACTAGAGGAATGTGGTGGGGTTTTTTTTAGCGGGGTGTACATGTCCCCTCATGCCCATCACAGGGTTCTCACGACGTCCCATCTTGTTTTTAGTTCTAATTAGTGGCTCCTGGCAGTTTGGAGACAGATGTTTAAAATCCTGCAAAATATCTTGACTTCAAACACCAGAGTGGAAAGTAGAAAGAGTTTCGCCCTTCCTTCCTGTTTTTTTGTCTCACACTGCTCTCACTGTTCACATTATGGAAGCAGAAAAATCAAATAAATGAATGAGGTCAACAGAGCAGATTTTTATTTTACACAGAATGTCAGAATACCATTAATGTTACATACATTTTAAAATGCTCCTTGCATTTGATAAAAGCTACATTTACAGAGCACATTAGTTACAACTGCAATCTAACACCACCCACAAAATACTGCACTTATATAAATATTCTCAGGTTACAATGACGGAGATTTATATTAGCGATTGGCTTTCTTTGTTTTACCGATATCTGATATGTCGATACTGCCCATAAAATATTTAGTTTTTCATATTAACAATAATGATATTTGCAGAAGTTCTTATATACAAATATTTGTAACAATAATAATAATAATAATAATAAGGATGATAATTAGGTAGGTAGGTAGGTCTTTATTGTGATTGCACAAGTACAACAAAACTTTGTTTTCAGCACAGTGTACAGGGTTACAGAACAGGAACGCTGATGGGTCGCCACAAGGCGCCCCCCCGTAAAGGATGGAAAAAAGGTCAATCTAGACTGGGATCCTAAGAGGGTCCAGTCTGGAGTGGGAAAAACACCTCCATAGCAAAGCACATATACATATTACAACATACATCTCGAGATATCTAGCAACAGAGGGGAGGGTGTGGGGGCCCACGGTGGCAGGCTGCAGCTCTTCAGGCGCTGCCCAGCCGTCCATCACCCCTAAGGGATTCGCGTCAAGGGCGTTGGATGGGGGGTGGGGTATGTGTGTGTGGCGTATATTTTTGTGGATGCATGTGTGTGTGTAAGCCTGCCGCGTGTCTCTATTCAGTTGCCTTGATTGTGTGCAGTCGCTAGTCCAAAGTCAACAACAACAGGTGTGTGTCCATGAGAGACAAGAATTAGTTGTATTGTCTCTGGGGAGAAATTTGTCTTGGCCATCAAAACACAGCGTTTTACATACATACAGAGCGCAGGTATATCAGTTAGTTATGAGATCACACATTACACTCCCCCCGTATTGCACACCTCCCGTATTGCACTGTCCCAATATTGCACTCCTTATTATTGCATCCGGTTATTACAGTAGTTTTCTGTTGTTATGTACTTTGATTGCCAGTGAGACAAAGGAAAATCTATACCTCTTGAGTTTGTATGTTGCTGTTCTATACCATTTACCATTTGGCATCAACACAATTTCACTATGAAGTATGTGGTGTGGGTCACGGATGATTTTAAGACCCTGCTTCCTCACGGTCTAGTCGAATATTTCTTGAAGGGAACGAGGGGGCTCCATGACAATTATTTTATGTGTGGTGAGATTATCCTCTGCATTTGACCCATCACCCTCACCACCTGGGAGGTGAGGGGAGCAGTGAGCAGCAGCGGTGGCCGCACCCGGGAATAATTTTTTGGTGATTTAACCCCCAATTTCAACCCTTGATGCTGAGTGCCAAGCAGGGAGGTAATGGAAAAAATGAACCAATAGGATTTGATATACCATTTTCCTACCAATATTACCTGATATTAAACCGTATTTATATCTGTAAGACACTACTTTGTTCCCAAGCTTTGAACCCTGCGGCTTATACAAAGGTGTGGCTAATCTATTGATTTTGATTCGCTAAAGGCTAAATTGTGAAATGGATTAAGCAAGTGGCCTTATGGTTAGAGTGTCCGCCCTGAGATCGGTAGGTCGTGAGTTCAAACCCCGGCCGAGTCATACCAAAGACTATAAAAATGGGACCCATTACCTCCCTGCTTGGCACTCAGCATTAAGGGTTGGAATTGGGGGTTAAATCACCAAAATGATTCACAGGAGTGGCCACCGCTGCTGCTCACTGCTCCCCTCACCTCCCAGGGGGTGGCCAAGGGGATGGGTCGAATGCAGAGGACACATTTCACCACACCTAGTGGGTGTGTGACAATCATTGGTACTTTATCTTTAACTTAACTTAAATAAATAAAAAAATGTACTAAAATGATCCACTTTAAGAAACTGTTCAAACACAAATCTTAAATAAGAAGAAAATCCCATTCATCTCATAAAGGATGAATAAGTACATCAATGATTTGTTTCTGTTTTGTTTGATCAGCCGTTTTACCGCCATGTTACAAGCCCCGTTTTGAAACAATTAAGGTATGTAAATTAACATTTAAGAAATTGCTCTATGTACAGTAAATATCTCTTTTCACAACGTAGCGGTAAGTGTTTTGGGCTTATTTCCTAGTGCGGCTAATTTATAAAAAAAATAATTGTATTTTCTAAAATGTTGTGTATTTTCCAGCTTAAAGTCAGAAGAAAAATACGGTAGGAAGGCCATTATTGTTGGACATGTAATTTTTAATCATGTCTGACCTAGTTTAAATATTTATATGTATTAGTATTATATACCGTTTCATGGACTAAACATAAAAAACTAAGGGAAACCATAGGTGTGTCGTGTGATTGACTGGTAGCCAGTCCAGGATGTACGCTGCTTCTTGCCCCACCACACACTTCTAAATACTAACAATTGCAATATAATATTTAGCTGTAGAGCTTTTCAACACCATGTACACTACAGTATATACATTTATATTTGGAATGTCTCCAAAGACATGCACCTGGGGATAGGTTGATTGGCAACACTAAATGGTCCCTAGTGTGTGAATGTGAGTGTGAATGTTGTCTGTCTATCTGTGTTGGCCCTGCGATGAGGTGGCGACTTGTCCAGGGTGTACCCCGCCTTCTGCCCGAATGCAGCTGAGATAGGCTCCAGCACCCCCCCACGACCCCAATAGGAACAAGCGGTAGAAAATGGATGGATGGATGTCTCCTGACTACCGGTGAGTGCCTGTGCCAGCAAAGTGCTGCATGTTTGCTGTCAATTTGCAGTGAACCAAAACACTTTAGTGCAGTAGTCAGAAATGGTAGCTTTATAACCTGATTATAAGTGTTTGCTTAAGGCAAGGAAACACTTCTGTGGGGCTGTAAATTTCACGGCCAACTTTTTTCTTTATTTTTATTTCAAGGAGTCTCCTCAATCATTAAGGCGACACACCTTCAAGCCAACACTCAGCAAATTTAGTAGGAGAGCTTTTTGAACTGTGCCACGCGTTCTGTTCAATCCTGCCTGTTCATTAGGCAGGTGGTGACAGTGCAACAGTGTGTTGTGTTCCTGGCAAACGCCTTGTGGTAATTATGATTTACCATCAACGCCTGACTGGAGGCGTAAAGGGCGAGATGTTTTGGCTTTTTGCGAAAGGGAATCATCATTTCTCCATGCAACATGCCTTCTTTTGAATATACATGTATATAATTATAGAGGGCCTGATCTACTAAGATCCAAATATTATGCGCTAAAAAAAAAGTGTGTATTATTAGTGGGTGTGTTGCATGTGATCTATTAAAACGGTGTGTACAATTGAAAAGTGGTGCAGGCTGCCTTATTTTAAATGAGGTTTTTGCGTCTAATTTGCGACTTTCACCACAGAGACACTTGATTATTTACGACACATTAATGTTATCATGCGCCTACCTGTGGCGTTTTGCTGTGTTTTCAAGCAAGCAGCAGACCTGTGCCACCTTTATTGGCATTTTTGAAGCAGTCCTGTGCTACAGCTATAATGAAAACCTCTTTTTTCATTGCTTAAAATGCATATTGTGAGAATTTTTTTCACATAGAAATGATGCCATTTAAGTGTATTTAGTATAAAAAAAATAACATAATTATAAAAAAAACCTCCAGCAGACACCAAAATGCTTCAATTGAATGTATCTTAATAAGCCCCTTAAAGGGGTCATGTTATTAAGGCTGAAACGACGCGTCGACGTAGTCGACGTCATCGGTTATGTAAATACGTCGACGCCGTTTTTGTGCGTCGACGCGTCGCATATTTACGTCACACTACCGTCATGGCGGACCGCAAAGCAGACGATCAAAGCAGACGATGCGAGCGGTGCGAGCGAGGGGGGAAAAGCATGCCAAAAGTGGTCAAAAGTGTGGGAGTATTTCAATAAACGGCCTAATAATGTTGTTGTATGCACACTGTGTCGAGCGGAAATGGCCTATCATAGCAGCACAACGGCTATGAACGAACATTTGAAAAGAAAACCATCAACTAGTCAATCGTCCGCGCGAGCATACGTTGTCATCATTACACAAAAACATGAATGTGTCATTTGTATCTGCCAGGGGTGTAACGTACCGTTACCGTGTTTTGTATTGAACCGTTTCGGTACGGGGCTTTCGGTTCGGCACGGGGGTGTACCGAACGAGTTTCTAAGCTAAAGCTAACTTTAGCTGCTAAAGTCTTAACAAGCTGCTTCGCTCCTCTGCCTCTGTCTCAGCACGCAGCATTGTCCCACCCACACAACCATCTGATTGGTACACACACAGCATTGTCCCACCCACACAACCATCTGATTGGTACACACGAAGCATTATCAGCCAATCAGCAGTGCGTATTCAGAGTGCATGTAGTCAGCGCTTCAGCGTGGAGCAGATAGGTGTTTAGCAGGTGAGCATCAGGCAGCGGACTCTCCCCAAATGATAATAAACACCTCCCAGTCAACTACTAGTAACATCACTATGAGCCCGTTGACCTTCTAGAAATATAAACTGCAGCTCAGCTCACTCGCAGTCCTGGCTTGAGGTGAAGGCTAATTACCTCTCAGTTCCAGCCACACCGACCCCTTCTGAGCGCCTATTTTCAGCTGCTGGGAATATTGTAAACAAGAAAAGAACCAAACATGTACACATGCTAACCTTTCTTCATTACAACTGTTAGTCACTCACTGGAATGAGTAGAATTGGTTATTGTGTACTGTGTTGGACTGGATGTTTATTTTGCACATTTTAAAAGCAATACTTAATGTTTACAGTGCTCCAGAATATTTAGATTGGCACTTTTTTGATTTGGATGTTTATCTTTATTTTTGTACATTTTAGCAAACAAGCAATACTTTCACTTTTGTTGAAATGTTTACACTGTTGTTACAGAATATTTCGTTTTGCACTTTTTTGTATTGGATGTTTATCTTTATTTTTGCACATTTTAAAGCAAAATAAGCAATACTTTTGAAATGCTTATACTATTGCAGAATATTAAGATTTGCACTGGATGTTGACTTTTATATTTGCACATTAAAAAGCAAATGAGCTACTTTTAATTTTGTTAAATGTTAAAAGTTTTAAATGTTTACATTGTTACAGAATATTTAGTCATGTTGTTGTCAATGTTGACTGAGTGGCCATACTTCTTTTTTTTTTTTTAAATAAAAGCCATGCCTTTTGAAAAAACGGGCCTACATTTATTTTTTCATCTTCATTTTGAATAAAAAAATAATTGGTAAAAGGAAAAATAATCTATAGATTAATCGAAAAAATAATCTATAGATTAACCGATTAATCGAAAAAATAATCTATAGATTAATCGATAGAAAAATAATCGTTAGCTGCAGCCTTACATGTTATGATTATTTTTTCTACATTTAAAACACTTCCTTGTGGTCAAAATGTTGCATAGATTCTGTTTTGCAGACCACCTTCAAGCCGCTTTCTGACCGTCGTTTTGTGGGCCGTTCTATTTACGTGCCTCCACTTTGACTGTGTCTTCCTCCCTTCAGCCACATTGAGGTTTTTAGCGCTTACATATGCAGTCCACTGACAGATATAAGTTAGAACTATACGCTACTTTGTATTAGAAACTGGCAACAGAGGAGAATGCATGTGCATTAACGAGCCAGTCTGCCCAATAACAAGGGGACACCAATGGTAAAATTGTCACAAAATGGGGCGATTTCCAAATGGCTCGTTTCATTTCATTTTTTTTAAAAATTTAAAAACAAATGCATCAACATAATTTAACATGAACGAAAAAGAGCAGAAAGAAGTAAAACTTGGAATATCTGCTAGTCATATGCAGTTCCACTTCATTTGAGCTGTCTGATGCAGCCTTCTTATCAATTTCAGGACATCAAAACACAAAAATGAATTAATAAAGTTGATCTACGACCCCGCAGTGTAATATTTTTGTAACATTGATAATTTAACATTCTTCTTAAACAAAAAAATGGACTTAGAAGTTTTGATTTTACAATCAAGACTGCTCCACAGACTAACTCCTTTGATGCAGATACATCTTTCCTTTACACCAGATTGAAACATGAATTTTGTAAAAACCTCAGAACCTTTACTACTTTTTCTCTTGGTAAATCTGTTTGGCCAAATTGTTTGGTAAACTTTCCATATGAGCTTTATTCAGGGGTTTTTGAAGGTTGGAGGAAGAATAATGAAAGGCAAGATTGTTTTATAAATATATCCGCCAGGCCGTCATGGTTTGATTTCAAATTTCCGGGACTTATGCAGATTCCAAATACACAAAAACAGGTACCAATAGGTAGGAAAAGTTGCTTTTGCATAATAGGTCCCCTTTCAGTCATCCAGCAATCTATAACATTTGAAAATGATATTGCTACATGTAGGAGGAGTCTGCAAAGACAGGAGGGACGTCCTTTAAACTCCAATTATTTATATATATATATATATATATATATATATATATATATATATATATATATATATATATATATATATATATATATATATATATATATATATATATATATAAATAATAAATTATAAATTAAGTGTGTGTATTAATCCAAGCTGTGTATGGTGTGCGACTATGTGTAGGAGTTAAATGAGTGTTACCGGGAGTGTTGAGCGAGAGGTGCGGAAGTCCAAGGGGGGGACAAAAAAATCTCGGAGGTCCGTGAGCAGGCAGGAAGTCGGGGGGCTATAGCGAGGCGTCAAAGGTCCGTGTCCAGGCGGGAGGTTGAGATCCAAGAAGCAGTCAGGGAAGCAGAGGGAACAAGGGGAGACGAGACACACAGCTCGTCACGCGGGAAACAGAGGTCTGCTGTTGGAACGACAAGGAGGACACAAGACAATAAACACGACGGGGGAGAAAACACAGAGAGAGCAGGTTTGCATAGAGCAGTGTTTCTCAAATATTTTCTGTTACGCTCCCCCTAGGAAGAAGAAAATATTTTGCCCCCCCCCACTCCACCATGACTAAAAATAGTATATTTTGACAATACCTCTGCATAACATTGCAAGCTTATCAAAAATAAAGGAAACAACACACCAGTCTTTACTCAACCCCCACCGTGGTTACAGTGAAGCCAAGTGCGACATACGCTCATCATATTCTGGTTATGTGCCTCCCCTGACATTGCACCGTGCCTCCCTAGGGGGGCCCGCCCCACTGTTTGAGAAAGACTGGCACATAGTATGATATACGGCTTACTGTACAGGACAGGTAGCTACGTTCTGGCGCGGGATCGCAGGTTTTGCAGGCTTATGAAGGCAGGTCTTCTGATCAGTGATAGGTGCGCTGATTGCTGGTGATTGATTGCAGCTGCTTGCTGCAGCCAGACTGACACGCGCATGGCGCGCTCCCGAAGACGCGGCCAGTGCAGTGCACACATGAATGCGCACTGGTGTGCGCTCAGGCTGTGACACTATGAAGTGTGCAAATGTTGTATTTAGTTCACGCAAGCCATAATATTTTTCTCTATTGTATTGAACATTATATCATTAAAGTAACTTTACAAGGTTGGCAAGTTATTTGTTTCAGCTTGATGAGAATAGAATTGGTTGCTAGATGTTTTGTCTTTTTTTTGCCTTCAGATGCCTTTGCTGTCATTATGCAAGTGTTGAGCAGAATAATACAGAACATTGGGAACTAGGGTTGTCCCGATGCCAATATTTTATTAAAATGTATTTCGATACTTGTACAGGGTGTACCCCGCTTTCCGCCCGAATGCAGCTGAGATAGGCTCCAGCACCCCCCGCGACCCCGAAAGGGACAAGCAGTAGAAAATGGATGGATGGATACTTTTCAAAATAAAGGGTACCACAAAAATGTCATTATTGGCTTATTTTAACATAAAATCTAATGATACATTAAACATACATTTCTTATTGTAACCAAATAATAATTTGGCATTAAATAACTTATCTTTTAGTAGTAAGTAAGGGAAAAAAAACTCCTAATTTGTCTGCTTACATAAGCAGTATAATTTTCCTTTCTATTATTTGATCAAATTTATGAGGGACAAGCAGCAAAAATTGGATTATTAATCTACTTATTCATTTACTGTTAATATCTGGTTACTTTCCGTTTTAACATGTTTTATCTACTTCTGTTAAAATGTAATAATCACTTACTTTTCTGTTGTTTGATACTTTACATAATCTTTACAAATGTTGGTATCAATCCAATACCAAGTAGTTACAGGGTCATGCATTGGTCATAATTAAAGTAATCCTGTGTCCACGGACATATTTCTTGACTTTATAAAAAATCAAAAAGACAAAAGATTTGGTGATAATAAAAGATATCAACATAATCATTGTAATATCGACTATATACGGCTCTTGTACTTGGTATCGTTACAGTCGATGTCTGTGTAGCCTTACCCACGGCATTTGTTTACATTCGGGAGCGCTAGCTTGCCGTTAGCAGTTAGCTACTGTATCCTCCTACAGTGTGTCGCGAAACATGTTTAGCTATTCCTCATCCTGCAGGGATGATACTTGTAAGAAACATAGTTCATTTGTCGCCATGGCAGCGAGGATTAGTAATTTATAAGTAGCTAAAACCCTTCCGACTGCTAGCTAGCTAACGGCTAACAACAGCAAGAGCTAAGCAGCGCTTCAGTGTTTATAGCTTCCACTTTATTGTTAGTTTTTAAGCCAAAATGCATCCATTCTCCCTTTTCTATCTCAATCCTGTTTCTGCTTGTAGGTACTCCTGTTCATTGCCTAACATCAATCAATCAATCAATCAATGTTTATTTATATAGCCCTAAATCACAAGTGTCTCAAAGGGCTGCACAAGCCACAGCGACATCCTCGGTACAGAGCCCACATAGGGGCAAGGAAAAACTCACCCCAGTGGGACGTCATGCGCCTCTGGTTTATATATCATACAACCCTATTGGATTGGATGATACTGTGTACTGCCCTTCATTAATTGAGTCTGAACTGTGTCAGAAACACAGTCAAAAGTATAAGAGACCAAAGTTTGCAGAGCATTTACTGTGCCTCACCGCGTGTGCACACACTTTGCTTTTATTACTGCACCTTCTTTCTGCACCCTTGTGCATTGACACGAATGCTCAGGTGTAAGTGCTTAGGCCGGTAATGACATTTTATCATAGACTGTGGACACTTGAATGTGATGTGCTGTCTTAAGTGGGGGAAAGTATGATCTGCATGCGTGCGTGCTGTTGTGTTCTCAGGAGAGTGTGTGTGCGTCTTGTGCATAATGAAGTGTTCTTTTGAAGCAAAGCGTTGTTTAAAGTGACGCCTTATGCGCATCTGTGGGATTTGTTTGCGTGCTTTGATATGGCCGTGGCTTTCGGTTTAACTTTAAAAAGTAATTTGCTTCGAACCAACAAACAGCAGGCAGTGTTGTTCATCAGTCTAAAAGGGATGAGGAATAAACAGCAGACATGTTTTTTTTCCCCAACGTGCTTAATCACGACGTCAAAGAGATTGACTGGAGATTACATTCCAAACACATTACTGTGTATTAAACATAAGCGTGGCTATGATAGTCAACTGCTACGCTTCAATGCACTAAGGCCCAGTTCACTCTGGCGGTCAAGAGATCTGGGGCCGTACTTATCAAGCTTCTTAGAATTACTCCTAAGAAGTCTGCTAAGAGTTGACTTAAGAGTAAATAAATTCTTCGCTGAAAGCTGCACTTAAAAGTTAGTTATCAAGCGTCTTACTCACACTTTCAGCGAAGTGTAGGACTGAATCTTAAGTGTCACACTCAGAGCTGAATTACGACATTACTATGTGCCGTAAACGGAATTTTAGGTGACGTCATTTCTGTGTCCATAGAAATGACCAATCACGGAAGGGAATCCGTTGTCTAAGAATAAAGAAATATCTTGGAAATATTTAAGTGGACAATGGGAGTGTATATTTTGACAATAAACTACAAAATAATACAAAACAAACTAGTCCCCGCCGGCACTCACGCTACCGCTCCCTCTCTTCTATCGCCCACACACTCACTGACGTCACTCACCTCACGGCCACACACATACCCTACTGTCATAACATTTTCTTTCCAATTCATTAATTAGGCAACTAATTTGAAACTGGTGTGGGTGGCTCTATATATACTAGCCCACTGCAGCCACATGCAGAAATCAACAAGGAATCGAAAAGTATTAAATCTGGGACAAAAATAATACCCGCTCTGTCTAAACGATACCGTTTGATCAGCTGCTCGTCATAAAAAAAAACAACAAAACATTGTTCCGTTCCCTGAACGTTCGCGCACGTCTCTCTCGCCTCAGTGCCATCCCCTGCTGGCAACTCCTAACCACTTAAGACACCTCTGAAGGTCTCTTAAATATCGTGGAGAGTAGGAGTGATTCTTAGACTTAAGAACGTTGATAAAAAGCTTTTATTCTTAAGTTTGAGAGTAGGACTACATTTCGCAAATTCTCAGGACTTAAGTGTAAAATGGCACTCTAAGAAGCTTGATAAGTACGGCCCCTGGTTTTCAAACGCATAATCCAGGTGTGTTAGTCTCACTTTTCAAAAACCGAACACAATCGGATTAAGGTGTTTCCATCAGTTGTAGGATGCTTATCCGAGAAATCGTACTAATTTAGTGCATGGGCACTTACTGACGACTGTACACACTTTGGCAGGTCCTTGCATTGACATTTTAACCTTGCTAGCCAACATAGAACACTGTGGTCCAAGCGAGTATATAACTGAGGCGCTCCTCAAGGCACCCCAATAAGTCCCCTCCTTTTTTGCAATTTATTTTTATAACTTGATCTATGTAACTAAGGTGTTGCTGTAGCTTGTTTACTTCAGATGCAGTCAGTAGTGGTTTGTTCTACTCTTTAGTTATACCAGTGGTGTTCCTCAAGGTTTCAGTTTAGGTCCTCCCTTTTTTTTAATTTGTGGGCTAATCAACTTGTGGCCCGCGAGTTCAGTTCAGAAAACTTGTTTGCAGCAGATTCCTAAAAACACCAGGGAGTGCTGCAATAGAGATCATCTTTTACTAGCTGTTTTTCATAAGATCCCTATAAACAGCAGAGCACTACGAAATAGTTAGACCAAAATCAAATGTCTACTGTAAAGAACGCTGGTTCTCCAGATTATACAAAATAATACTAATAGTGAAAGGAAAAGTCCAGCCCTCCACAACCTTAACTTTCCGGAAATGTGTCACTCAAAACAAGAGTTGAATATCCCTAATTTAGATGGACACTGTTTATATTTTCAATAACTAGTGTCATATGGAGCCTTAAAGGCCAACTGAAATGAATGTTTTTTATTTAAACAGGGATAGCAGATCCATTCTATGTGTCATACTTGATCATTTCGCGATATTGCCATATTTTTGCTGAAAGGATTTAGTAGAGAACATTGACGATAAAGTTTTGGTCGCTGCTAAAAAAGCCTTGCCTGTACCGGAAGTAGCGTGACGTCACAGGTTGAAAGGCTCCTCACATTTCCCCATTGTTTACACCAGCAACGAGAGCGATTCGGACCGAGAAAGCGACGATTACCCCATTAATTTGAGCGAGGATGAAAGATTTGTGGATGAGGTACGTGAGAGTGAAGGACTAGAGTGCAGTGCAGGACGTATCTTTGTTCACTCTGACCGTAACTTAGGTACAAGGGTTCATTGGATTCCACACTTTGTCCTTTTTCTATTGTGGATCACGGATTTGTATTTTAAAGCACCTCGGATACTATATCCTCTTGAAAATGAGAGTCGAGAACACGAAATGGACATTCACGGTGACTTTTATCTCCACGACAATACATCCGCGAAGCACTTTAGCTATGGAGCTAACGTGATAGCCTGGCGAAGCTTAACAATGCTGTTGCTAACGACGCCATTGAAGCTAACTTAGCTACGGGACCTCACAGAGCTATGCTAAAAACATTAGCTATCCACCTACGCCAGCCAGCCCTCATCTGCTCATCAACACCCGTGCTCACCTGCGTTCCAGCGATCGACGGAGCGACGAAGGACTTCACCCGATCATCGATGCGGTCGGCGGCTAGCGTTGGATAGCGCGTCTGCTATCCAAATCAAAGTCCTCCTGGTTGTGTTGCTGCAGCCAGCTGCTAATACACCGATCCCATCTACAGCTTTCTTCTTTACAGTCTTCATTGTTCATTAAACAAATTGCAAAAGATTCACCAACACAGATGTTCAGAATACTGTGGAATTTTGCGATGAAAACAGAGCTTTTTGTATTGTATACAATGGTGTCCGAATACTTCCGTTTCACCTATTGACGTCACACGCATACGTCATCATACATAGACGTTTTCAACCGGAAGTTTCGCGGGAAATTTAAAATTGCACTTTATAGGTTAACCCGGCCGTATTGGCATGTGTTGCAATGTTAATCATTGATATATAAACTGTCAGACTGCGTGGTCGGTAGTAGTGGGTTTCAGTAGGCCTTAAAAGGTTACACTTAGTAGGCAACATATAATCAAACCCCAGTTAGTTAAAGACCCTGTAAAGACCAAAGTAGGGCCACAAACAAAATCAAGTTTAGGGTCCAAAAAGCCTGGAGCCAGCACTGGTCCGTAGTCATTACCCCAACAGCAGCCTCCACCCCCAAGAAGGTGAAGTTGATTTGATCCTATTCAGCACCACATCACTACATAATTGAATTATACCTTCATAGGACCAATTCATTTTATTAGCACGGCAGCATGTCATTTCTGCTCTGTAGTTTCTACACGTGGTTGCATCTTTACAATTTCGATTAAATGACATGTCTTGATTTTGACTTTGTGCACTCATTTCACCACAAATGCAGCTGTCAATTACCATACAGTCTGCTGAGTTATGCATGTGTTGATGCCCCCCAAAGCTGTAAAATTAGGGGAAACACTGATCCACCAGTAAGATAAAATACAAGAGATATATCAAAAATAATAATGCTATGGCATCAAAACCCTAAGAGATGAATGAACAGTACATATGAAAGGGTTCAGCACTAAAATCCAGATTAAACTTTGCCAGTAAACGTGGGGAAAAAAAGAAAACCGCCAATGATCTGGAATCAGTTTCTTTGGACAGATATAACACAAGTCAACTTGAGTCAGAATGATGGGAAGATAAACATATGGCGAAGGAAAGTAAACCACATCGTATGTCAAACATGGTGGAGGCTGTGTCATGGCATAAGCATGTTTGACTGCTAATTGAACGGTGCCTCAAGTGTTTAGAATTGCTGCTGTAACATTAGTAACAAGTAGGTTTGTCTTTGACTAAGGATTTTACAGCAGAATCTAATTTGTTAGATTTTGTCCAGAGTCGAGGATCAGTGGAATGTTTTTTTTAAAGCGTAATAAACAGATTGTGATGAAATGTATGTAGTAGTGTATAGTGACTGGTCACGAGGTATTAGTAACATTAGGGCTGTGAATCTTTGGGTGTCCCACGATTCGAATCTATATCGATTCTTGGGGTCACATTTCGATTCAAAATCGATTTTTTTTTTCAATTCAACACGATTCTCGATTCAAAAACGATTTTTTCCCGATTCAAAAGGATTCTCTATTCATTCAATACATAGGATTTCAGCAGGATCTACCCCAGTCTGCTGACATGCAAGCAGAGTAGTAGATTTTTGTAAAAAGCTTTTATAATTGTAAAGGACAATGTTTTATCAACTGATTGCAATAATGTAAATTTGTTTTAACAATTAAATGGACCAAAAATATGACTCATTTTATCTTTGTGAAAATATTGGACACAGTGTGTTGTCAAGCTTATTGTGACGATCGGTCACTTCCTTTCTGTTTGTCTCCTTGGTTTTTGTATTACTTCCGGTCAGTGCTCTTATTTTGTTAAATTTCCTGTTCCGCGGAGCACTGTTTTCCCTTCACCTGCCGTTGATTGGCAGCCGGTCCACACCTGCTGCCAATCAGCATATGTCTATTTATGTTTTCTCTCGAGCACTCTTCAGTGCTCGATGAGAGACTTCTATGTTTGGAACAACTCTGCAAGACTGCTTTATTTTCTGTTTATGTTAATTAAAATCATCTTACCTGCACATCCTCCTCCTGGTTCTTGCATCTTGGGGACACACAAACTGCAGCCATGCGAGTTCCTCACACTTATGAGATGTGATGCAAGTGTAAGCCACTGTGACACTATTGTTCTTCTTTTATTTTTATATAAATGTCTATTGATAATGTCAATGAGGGATTTTTAATCACTGCTATGTTGAAATTGTAACTAATATTGATACTGTTGTTGATAATATTCATTTTTGTTTCACTACTTTTGGTTTGTTCTGTGTCGTGTTTGTGTCTCTTCTCAATTGCTCTGTTCATTGCAGTTCTGAGTGTTGCTGGGTCGGGTTTGGTTTTGGAATTATATTGCATTGTTATGGTATTGCTGTGTATTGTTTTGTTGGATTGATTAATTAAAAAAAACAAAAAACAGATTTTTTGAAAATGAGAATCGATTCTGAATCGCACAACGTGAGAATCGCGATTCGAATTCGAATCGATTTTTTCCCACACCCCTAAGTAACATCATATCGATGTGCTCCAAATAGCACTTAAACTGTGATTATTTTAAAGTTAATTAAACATACTCATTAACGGGATACAGTCTTTCATTAAAGTGAACTAAACAAAAATCTAATTTGCAACTTTTTTCACCTCGAAAAAAGGCAAAATCACAGTTTGTGAGGATATTAATGCCTTATTCTGCATTGCCTTATTATACAACCAGTAAGCCTTTAACTAAGAGTGTTCCCTCAATAACCTCAGAATTATTGCTTATTAGTAACCCTAACCCTAGCCCTAACCCTTATGTGTTCCCATAGGGTCCAAATAACTCTAAATTAAGTCTGTGTTTCTTTAATAAGCAACTATTTAATAATGAATATGTTCCCCATACTAGTGTTACCTTGCTTATAAATTGCTTAAAAATGCCAATTCTTGGGCCTTTTATGAACTAGAGGTTTTACATAAAGTCACCGAAGCCTGCATAGTCACGGCGCTTAATCCACCAGTGTATTATTATTATTTTTTTAACAAAACCCCACACGTATAGGTGGGGCAGTCGCGGTGTGGCAACACTTCACCTTCTGCACACTGCCATTGTGTACAGTGTGCATTCGGACTTACAACTCTAACAGGCACGTGCATGCTGAAAACCGCCTCCCGTGTTTGCGTTTGCCACAAAACATTCACTGCAATTACTCTTATTGACTTTGCAATTACACAACACAAATACTTTGCTGTCACAAAAAACAAACACAAAAAAATGAGTACAGTAATCTAAGTCAACAAGCTTTCTTTTCGGAATATTGACCGGGGAAATCGTACTTTTGTCTATCTTTTTGTACTGTCTGCTGGGAATACACTTTGAAAAGTTCAGACGAGAGGGACAGTAGATAACACGCTAACTTTAACGTTGAGGTAACTGCATCCACTTACTGCTGCACAGTAGTTGCAGTAGGGTGTGCTGAGCGCCCCCCATCCCGAATGCATCCTGCAGCCTGAATCTGCTCCCAGCATGTCGTGTTTGATCTCCGTCTGGGGTTGTTTTATGGACGCCTCTGTCTCACTCTAGCCAATTAAAAACTTGCCAGATGTTAGTCTTGAACTGCGGTCCAATCTGTGTAGCGGACATGCAATGTAAAGCAGTGTTCATTTTGACAGCAGTTTGTAATTTAGTTTTAGTCAAAGTATTTGAACCAAAATGTGTTTTAGTTTGAGTCAGCTAAATTAATTTAGTTTTAGTTAACTAAAATTACAGTAATTGTTGTCGACTAAAATATATATAAGTATACTATATATATGTCTGTTATACTATAATATAAGTATAACGGACAGCGCATCTTTAAAGCTGTCTTGAAAGCTGTCTTGAAAGCCTGTTTATTAATTATTCATTATTACAAAGCATCTCAAAAGCTAAATTCACAACAAGACCTGCACTCCATGAAAACAGGAGTACATTTCACACTAACCTTATTTTGTGTTATTATTTTAGCTGAAATTAAGGATTTTTTTTTTCAAATGTTCAATATTTGACTAAAAGTTCATATGACGAAATATACTAGTTTTTTTCTAGATTGTGTATAACTACACTGAGTGTGTATGTCTAAATATGTATATATATATATATATATATATATATATATATATATATATATATATATATATATATATATATATATATATATATATATATATATATATATATATACATATATATGTATATATATATATATGTATATATATATATATATATATATATATATATATATATATATATATATATATATATATATATATATATACATATATATTTATATATATATATATATATATACATATATATATATATATATATATATATATATATATATATATATATATATATATATATATATATATATATATATATATATATATATACATACAGTCGTGGTCAAAAGTTTACATACACTTGTAAACTTGTCTTGAGTTTCCAATAATTTCTGCAACTCTTATTTTTTTGTGATAGAGTGATTGGAGCACATACTTGTTGGTCACAAAAAACATTCATGAAGATAGGTTATTTTATGAATTTATTATGAGTCTACTGAAAATGTGACCAAATCTGCTGGATCAAAAGTATACATACAGCAATGTTAATATTTGGTTACATGTCCCTTGGCAAGTTTCACTGCAATAAGGCACTTCTGGCAAGCTTCTGGTTGAATTTTTGATCACTCCTCTTGACAAAATTGGTGCATTTCAGCTAAATGTGTTGGTTTTCTGATATGGACTTGTTTCTTCAGCATTGTCTACACGTTTATGTCAGGACTTTGGGAAGGCCATTTTATAACTTTAATTCTAGCCTGATTTAGCCATTCCTTTACCACTTTTGACGTGTGTTTGCGGTCATTGTCCTGTTGGAACACCCAACTGCGCCCAAGACTCAACCTCCAGGCTGATGATTTTAGGTTTTCCTGAAGAATTTGGAGGTAATCCTCCTTTTTCATTGTCCCATTTACTCTCTGTAAAGCACCAGTTCCATTGGCAGCAAAACAGGCCCAGAGTATAATACTACCATCACCATGCTTGATGGTAGGGTGGTGTTCCTGGGATTAAAGGCCTCACCTTTTCTCCTCCAAACATATTGCTGGGTATTGTGGCCAAACTGCTAAGTTTGTGTTTCATCTGACATCACATGGACAAAGATACGACCTTCTGGAAGAAAGTTCTGTTGTCAGATGAAACAAAAATTGAGCTGTTTGGCCACAATACCATGCAATATGTTTGGAGGAGAAAAGGTGAGGCCTTTAATCCCAAGAAAACCATGCCCACCGTCAAGCATAGTGGTGGTAGTATTATGCGCTGGGCTTGTTTTGGAACTGGTGCTTTACAGAGAGTAAATTGGACAATGAAAAAGGAGGATTACCTCCAAATTGTTCAGGACAACCTAAAATCATCAGCCCGGAGATTGGGTTTTGGGCGCAGTTGGGTGTTCCAACAATGACCCCAAACACATGTCAAAAGTGGTTAAGGAATGGCTAAATCAGGCTAGAATTAATATTTTAGAATGGCCTTCCCAAAGTCCTGACTTAAACATGTGGACAATGCTGAAGAAACAAGTCCATGTCAGAAAACCAACACATTTAGCTGAACTGCACCAATTTTGTCAAGAGGAGTGGTCAAAAATTCAACCAGAAGCTTGCCAGAAGCTTTTGGATGGCTACCAAAAGCGCCTCTTTGCAGTGAAACTTGCCAAGGGAATATTAACATTGCTGTATGTATACTTTTGACCCAGCAGATTTGGTCACATTTTCAGTAGACCCATAATAAATTCATAAAAGAACCAAACTTCATGAATGTTGTTTGTGAAAAACAAGTATGTGCTCCAATCACTCAATCACAAAACAAAAAGAGTTGTAGAAATGATTGGAAACTCAAGACAGCCATGACATTATGTTCTTTACAAGTGTATGTAAACTTTTGACCACGACTGTATGTATATGACTATATACTGTATATACAGGTACATATATATATGTATATATATATATAAAAAATAAAAAAATATATATATACATATATTTATATATATATATATATATATATATATATATATATATATATATATATATATATATATATATATATATATATATATATATATATATATATATATATATATATATATACATACTTATACATACTTTTTTTTTTAGTACTGTGGACCAATAAAAAAAGCAAGCGGTGGGCCACACTTTAGCTACCCCTGTGATTACGATACAATAATTGATGGAACACGGTGGCCAGTGGGACATGATGTAGGAATAATGGGTATTGTTAAACAGATAGTGTCAAAGATAGGGTAGAATGACCTGTGATTTACACACTCACCCACTTACACAACCGCGTACACAATACGAGCTGTAAAGAAACACCAAAGAGAGCTAATCACCTCCTCCTCCTGTCATTGTGTCTTCCTCTCTCATTTCCTCTCCCCACCCCCTTTTTAAAGTGCACCCCTTTCAGCCTCACCACCCACTCAATTCATGCATCTGATTCCTTCCTTCTTCTTCTTTTTCCCAGTCGACAAGTCATGTGACAGAAACTTCTTTTTTTTATTTTTTTTTATTTATTTTTTTTTTTTTTTATAATGTCCTGCCCAGCTTCTCAGGCAAATCATATAGCAGATGTAGATGCCCATATCGGCTGTTCAGATTTACTTTACAAAAGAGAAGTGTAGGATACTTATCTTGTTGCCTTATTTGTATTTTGACTTTATTAAATGTATTTATATTATCATTTGGTGCAGCCGGGCCAGAGCAGGAGGGGATAGAAAGAGAGAAAAAGGAAGACAGAGGGGGGAATTGTGGGGACAAGAGGGGGATTAGACAGAGAGACAAAAACAACAACAGCAAACACAACAACAACAACAACAGAGCAACATCAGCAAATACGACATGTACAAATATGATGGTAAAAGTAATAGCAAATAAGCAGTTAGCGAAAATAAAAAATAATACAGAAATGACAATGAGCATTATTACACTAAAAATGGAGCAATATGAATACCAATAGAAATAGTGCTATTGATAATAAACAATACCAATACTTTACCTTTATTATCAACAATATAATTGTTCAAATGCAACAATACATATACGTAATGATAACTTGAGATACGAAAGAATGCAGAAAAATGGAGGGGAAGAAAGAGAAGCAACCTACATTAACCTTGTAGATTGTTATAGTAACATAGGTTAAGCTTTGTCAGTGTGCCATGTGTTATACCCAGTTCACCCTAGGGCAACAACGTTAATATATGTTTGATGAAACGTAATTATGTGCTTGAGTGTATGTGTGCATATGTACTTGTATATGTACAGTATAGTATATGTGTGCTTGTACAGTGAATGTATATGTACAGTATGTGTATATGTGTGTTTGTACAGTGAATGTATATGTATAGAATGTGTATGTGTGTGTTTGTACAGCGAATGTATATGTACAGCATGTGTATACAGTATGTGTGTATAATGAGCGTGCGTGTGGATGTACGAACTTTGAGTGTGTAAATATGTACTGTATTTGTATATATATGTGGGGGCGTAGGTACCTATGTATGTGTGTATGTATGTATGTATGTGAGTATATGTGAATTTGCATGTACAATACATTTGACTCCCAGTGTGTGCGGGAGCCAGAGTACAGAAACTTCAATGTCATCACTTATTGTTAATTTTGTTTTAGTCATAGACCAAAATGTATTCTAGATTTATTAAAACTTTAGTCGTCTTGATAGACTTAGTTTAAGTGTAGTTTTAGTCG
The DNA here is from genome assembly GCF_033978785.1 of Entelurus aequoreus. Classification (NCBI taxonomy): domain Eukaryota; kingdom Metazoa; phylum Chordata; class Actinopteri; order Syngnathiformes; family Syngnathidae; genus Entelurus; species Entelurus aequoreus. The sequence continues at coordinate 29,543,068 of NC_084743.1, forward strand.
ACTAAATTTCACAACATTTTAGTCAGCTAAAATTACAGTTAATTTAGTCGACTAAAGCAGGTAGCCTCAAACTGTGGGCTCCATTTAGTGGTATGCCAAATAATCACTTAATTAAATATTTTCATGTAACGTAATTCATTATTTAAGTACAGTGTTTTATCTTCCTATACTGAAACACGGTGTTACTGTTCAAAACTGTGTGTAATGTTACAGTGGCCAACTTAACAATAAAACCTCAGCCTTGTTTGTAAAGATTACTTAGGCCTACCACGCTACTGTATTTTATTGTTGATCATTATGGTAGTAGTGTTTTTTTCTGAGGTGGTACTTGGTGAAAAAAGTTTGAGAACCACTGGACTAAAATATACAGTAAAAAAAGATAACATGTATAAAGTTTCCAAGAAATCACCTTTGTTTAGGCTGCCTGCAAAGCATTTGTTTAAAGGCCTACTGAAATTAGATTTTCTTATTCAAACGGGGATAGCAGGTCCTTTCTATGTGTCATACTTGATATATACGCGATATTGCCATATTTTTGCTGAAAGGATTTAGTAGAGAACATCGACGATAAAGTTCGCAACTTTTGGTCGCTGATAAAAAAGCCGTGCCTGTACCGGAAGTAGCGTGACGTCACAAGTTGTGGAGCTCCTCACATCTGCACATTGTTTACAATCATGGCCACCAGCAGCGAGAGCGATTCGGACCGAGAAAGCGGTGATTACCCCATTAAAAATTGAGCGAGGATGAAAGATTTGTGGATGAGGAAAGTGAGAGTTAATTCAGGATTAGAAGGCAGTGGAAGCGATTCAGATAGGGAAGATGCTGTGAGAGGCGGGTGGTACCTGATATTCAGCTGGGAATGACTAAAACAGTAAATAAACACAAGACATATATACACTCTATTAGCCACAACACAACCAGGCTTATATTTAATATGCCACAAATTAATCCCGCATAACAAACACCTCCCCCCTCCCGTCCACATAACCCGCCAATACAAATCAAACACCCGCACAACACACTCAATCCCACAGCCCAAAGTACCGTTCACCTCCGCAAAGTTCATACAGCACATATATTTCCCCAAAGTTACGTACGTGACATGCACATAGCGGCACGCACGTACGGGCAAGCGATCAAATGTTTGGAAGCCGCAGCTGTGTACTCACGGTAGCGCGTATCCAACTTAAAGTCCTCCTGGTAAGAGTATCTGTTGTCCCAGTTCTCCACAGGCCAATTGGTTCATTTGAATTTCATTTTAAAACACAAAAATGAAAATAGAAAAACAAACTGCTTCTCTTTTATTGTGATGAAAAGCAGTAACAAATTATAAAAAACAGTTTTACCAATCCATTTTTGCGTAACTTTGCCATATCTGTATACCTTCCGTTCATTGTATTTCCAATTCTAAAACGCAAATCAAAAAATACAATTAGGGCCGTTGTGGAGGTTGCCCTCCTGGGGGTTCTTCAGACCACCAAGCACCGACATGAGAGTCCATTTCAGGGTTACAATAGCGTTTTATATTTTCAGCAATTGTCTTCTAGTCTCTTTCTCTCTCGCTCTCGCTCTCACGCCAGCTCCCCTCCAGCTCCTACCACGTCTCTCCTCCTGGCTGCTGCTTATAACAGAGCGACAGGTGATTAGATAACAAGGCCCAGGTTGGCCATCTACTCACCTGTTGCTGATTTCGAGGCCGGTCCTGGCACACTCCGCTTCGCTGCAGGCCCACAGGCCACGTCCCCCTCCACAGCCGTTTTTTGATTTGTATTATATATGGCAGATTTTAAAACAAACAAAAAAATGGTAGATTTTCATTAAAATATTGACATAAAATTGGATTTGGTGCTGTTTTCCTTTTATGTATTTTTATTTTTCCAGCTAAACACAAAAATCTAATATAGGTTCATCCAAAATGCAAAATTGCGTGGTTATGTGTGTGATGACAAATTGAACCGGAAGAAGTATTTGAGCTTTTCCCTTGCGTTTAGCATGTTTTTTTTAGCATAACGGTAACATTTAGTTCAGCAGGAGTTTTATTGTTGTTTTTAAAAAGTGTCATTAAATAGTTGTCCAAATTTTGTTGCAGAAATGAAATGAAAACACAAAAATTGGTCCAAATTTAATGTTTTTGATTCGCATTTAAGAATTGGAAATAGGATGAAGGTATGCGGACCTAAAATACTGCTTCCGGTTCAATTTGTCATAATAAAATTTTGGTTGAACATATATTCGATTTTTGTGTTTACCTGGAAAAATAAAAATCCATAAACGGAAAACAGCACAAAATCACATTTTATGGTAATATTTTAATGAAAATCAACCCTTTTTTTGTATTAAAATCTGCCATATATAATTAAAATCCAAAAACAGTGCTAATTTTGTTTTTTGATTTGCCTTTCAGAATTGGAAATAGAATGAACGGAAGGTACACAGACCTTTCTAGACAGGCTGCATTTAGATTCCAAACAGTGGATGCAGAAGAGTTTTAGGTTTGATAAATCCCATTGTGAGAGCAAAATTATTATATTTGCATTATCTTTGCATATGCGCATATGTTTGCATATTTGCAGTTTTGTAGTCGTCGCGATAATTCGCCTGGTGATGCCGTGGTAGCGTCAAAAGGGAAATGTAATTCTCTTTCTCACAGGTGCACACACATTTACAATGTGGAAACTGTTATATGCATACAGTATTGAGTTGGCGGTGAGATATCAAACTTCCCTATCTCACAAAGAAAAACATCTTGATAGCATCTCCTTTGAAACCATCCCTGTTTTCATAGACTGCTGAAGTGCTGTATTTGGATATAATCCAAGCTTGTTCACCCAAGACGATTTCGTTTCTGTCAATAGTTCCGTCTCATTTTAATTTGTTGGCTAAAATGACAGTTGATTTTGTCATCGTCTTCGTCGAGGTGCTTTTTCTTCATTGGTTATCTCATTTTAGGCAGGTGGAAATAGGTTGTTGGCAATAACTAAAACAAAAATCATTTGTCCATGGAATTAACACTTTGAGAACGGTTTGCAGATACACTATATTGCCAAAAGTATTTGGCCACCCATCCAAATGATCAGAATAAGTTTCAAGTTTATTCACAGTACCATATTACAAATGACAACAGTAGTGAATATCCATTTAAGGATGGTGATAAGTGAAAGGGTCCCCCAGATAAGCTAGAAGTGTTATGATCCGCTGCCCGGATCATATTCCTGTTTACGTTTTCTAGTCATTTGTGTTTTTCTGCTAGTCTTGGACTCCTTTTTTAGTATCTGTTTATCCACCTTCGTTTGTTACCATAGCAACTGATTACGTTCACCTGCCGCGGGTGTTCCCGACGCGCACCTGTTTTTCATGATTGACATTATTATTTAAAGCCTGCCTCCCCAGCCAGTCGGTCTGGCTTCGTAGTTTGTCTTCTCACAACAAGTGACGACTTCTGTTCTTAATCTGGTAACTTTCTAGCTCCCACGCTAAAGGCTCTGTATGTTTAGTGTTTTCTCTAGCTCCCACGCTAGCTCCTTTAGTTTGTACTTTAAGTGCCATGTGCACGTTTTTGTTTGTTTCCAGTATTTGTTATTTCTTAAATAAAAAATTTTTGTACCTGCAAGCTGTGTCCGAAGCCCGTCTGCATCTCTGAGAGAACGAACACCCGCACCCGGTCGTCACAAGAAGAAGCTTTTGGCAGGGGGAAGCACAAAAACGCGATATGACAAACACAAAATAGGAGCACAAAAGCAAGCATACACATACATACATACATTCAACCACGCACAACCCAACAATAATCTACCCCAAAGCCATTACCATGAATTGATTACGTGGACCCCGACTTAAACAAGTTGAAAAACGTATTCGGGTGTTACCATTTAGTGGTCAACTGTACGGAATATGTACTGAACTGTGCAATCTACTAATAAAAGTTTCAATCAATCAATCAATGTGACAATGATAATCCTCTAAGGGAGCACTAGCCATTCACATGAGGCATTAGAGATAGGTGGTTAATAGGTATGATTTCAGTTTCTCTTTGAAGTTGGAGAATGAATACAGCATCCTGTGGCTCTCATCAAGCCGGTTCCAGATCTTTGGTCCCCTGCATACAACACTTCGAGCAGTACAAGCCAGTAGACGATGTTTGCCTGATATCATGTCAGAGTTACGAGTGTTGTGGGCATGCTGGGGACGATAGATAGGAACCAAGCTACTTAGCCTGAAATTCAGCCTGTGGGTGACTTGATAGGTTAGACAAGCATTGTGATAAATATTGAACTCTGTCAGTCTTAAGAGATGATAATTATGGAATAGATGTCGAGTGGGGGCATTAAAATTGGACCATGACAGGGCCCGTACGATTTTCTTTTGCATGGATTCTAATTAGTGAAGGTAGCTAGGGAAGGTGTTACACCAGATGGCATTACAGTGTTTAGATGTGGTTCAAAGAGAGTTTTGTATAGAGTGAGCATAAAGAGGAAGATAATGACGAAGGTGAAAGAACAGGCCAACATATTTGGATAGTTTGTTTAACAGATGGCTAATGTGACATTTGAAATTGAGGTATTCGTCAATGATGACCCCCAGGAATTTTGTGGAGTTCACTCTCTGTATTTCCTGCCCATTGATGTTGATATGGCAGTGCTCAGTATTTTTTCGGTTTTTATTTGAACAAAATCAAATACAATTTGTTTTATTAACATTAAGTGAGAGCTTATTGCATTAGAACCAGGAATCCACTTTCACAAGTTCTGAATTGACAGTTGCTTGTAGATCGAGTGGGCTCCTGTGTGAGGTAAACAAATGTGTATCGTCAGCAAATATTATTTGATGAAAAGTTTCGGAGGAGTTTACGAAATCATTTATGTATAGGACTAAAAGGAGAGGCCCCAAGATGGATCCCTGGGGAACCCCATGATATTTATGGTCATACAGGGTGAGTTGTGATCATTGACGCATACACATTGTTGCCTTCCGTATAGGTAAGAACGGAACCAGTCGAGAGGTACCCCTCTGACACCATAGTGGTATAGCTTATACAGTAAGGTATATATATATATATATATATATATATATATATATATATATATATATATATATATATATATATATATATATATATATATATATATATATATATATATATATATGTATATATGTATATATATATATACATAATGTCGTAAAAGACATGTTCATAACAATATGTAATATGTTCAATGTTTACTGCATTTTGGTCATTTTATGCATTACCAGAACTTTTATTTATTTCCCTTTCCATAGCAGCAGATTTCCGCCAACAAATGTGTGTTCCTACTTCCAGAAACAAACGCGAGTGTGTTCTAGTAATGAAGACTTGGTGATAGACAACAAAGATGACTATTTTTGGACAAATGAAGATTCACAACCTTAACATTTTGAACCTGAATATACGGAGGATGAACTGCTGGTTATAGAAGCCAGCGGGAACAGAGGGTAAAACGTTGGAACAGACGGAAGTCGAAAGGGTGAGGTCGGCATGACCTGACGCAAAATCTAGCTTACCTCTTGCTGTTGCTAGCTTACGGCTAACGCTGTAGCATGCCGTCGCAAGACGATGTGTTACTGCGCTATATAAACAGTTCCTCAGTTTGCTCTTACAAAACTATAGCTTGGCTATTTTACATCCATCCATCCATCCGTTTTCTACCGCTTGTCCCTTTTCGGTGTGTACGCCGCCTTCCCGCCGAATGCAGCTATTATACAGGTTATAAATGATAAATGGGTTATACTTGTATAGCGCTTTTCTACCTTCAAGGTACTCAAAGCGCTTTGACAGTATTTCCACATTCACCCATTCACACACACATTCACACACTGATGGAGAGAGCTGCCATGCAAGGCGCTACCAGCACCCATCAGGAGCAAGGGTGAAGTGTCTTGCCCAAGGACACAACGGACGTGACTAGGATGGTAGAAGGTGGGGATCGAACCCCAGTAACCAGTAACCCTCCGATTGCTGGCACTGCCACTCTAACAACTTCGCCACGCCGTCCCAGTTATGCAAATAAATCAAGCAATGTTGTCTTGTCTAATCATAAAAGATGTAGACGAGGCGAGTTGGCTGAGTTCTTAAAGTTTACTCCACAGCGTGCTCATCAATAACATCCAGCTGCCGACATAGCTACGTTCAACAACCTAAACGGATTTACTGCGCATGCTCTTCACTACTGTGGCAGGCTGGGTAATGGAGTTCTTATGTTACTTAGCTCATAACATCACAATATATACAGTATCTGCCTCAGGCCAGCTAGAAGGCCTTACTGACAACAACTTGTGATCTGATTGGCTATGGCAACTGTCCGTCAAATGTTTGTGTCCGTTCACTTACAGTGCACGGACGCCCGCATTGTTGATTCTGAAGGCCTCGGGCAGATTTGGTACAGCATGGCAACATAAGCCAGCTGAATTCTGATTGGATAAAAACTAGAGATGTCCGATAATATCGGACTGCCGATATGCTTTAAAATGTAATATCGGAAATTATCGGTATCTGTTTCAAAAAGTAAAATGTATAACTTTTTAAAACGCCGCTGTCTGGAGTGGTACACGGACGTAGGGAGAAGTACAGAGTGCCAATAAACCTTAAAGGCACTGCCTTTGCGTGCCGGCCCAATCACATAATATCTACGGCTTTTCACACCCACACAAGTGAATGCATGCATACTTGGTCAACAGCCATACAGGTCACACTGAGGGTGACCGTATAAACAACTTAAACACTGTTACAAATATGCGCCACACTGTGAACCCACACCAAACAAGAATGACAAACACATTTCGGGAGAACATCCGCACCGTAACACAACATAAACACAACAGAACAAATACCCAGAAACCCTTTCAGCACTAACTCTTCCGGGACGCTACAATATAGACCCCCCGCTACCCAAATTCCAAGCTGCTGTTTTGAGGCATGTTAAAAAAAATAATGCACTTTGTGACTTCAATAATTAATATGGCAGTGCCATGTTGGCATTTTTTTCCATAACTTGAGTTGATTTATTTTGGAAAACCTTGTTACATTGTTGAATGCATCCAGCGGGGCATCACAACAAAATTAGGCATAATAATGTGTTAATTCCACGACTGTATATATCGGTGTCGGTTGATATCGTAATCGGTAATTAAGAGTTGGACAATATCGGAATATCGGATATCGGCAGAAAATCCATTATCGGACATCTCTAATAAAAACTCTATAACCCTAAAAACAACAACACTGGAAGGAGCAAAATATGACATGAAGAGAATATGAATATTTTTAGATATTTAGGGAAAGTACTTTTGTCTTTAATTATGATCATGATTTCTGGTTATGTTAGGCCAGCAGAGAAGGCCTTGCTGGCCCTGACTATCTGGTATAAGATAGTTTGAATGAGAATACGTTATTATGTCAAAGGAATATCTTATATTTTGAGCAGGTTACAATCTATTCAGGTTTGGTGTAACCCTGCCATGAAAACAATGTTTTAGCTGTTTTAGCGGGGCCGCTAATCCGCCATCCTGCTGCGAGTACGCCATCAAACGGTAGCAATGTGGATGCAATTATGACTCTTACAGTAGGTCAGTCGGACTCTTTAAAGTTGAAGTGGGTTGGAGAGTTTCATGATTATAGACTTTGCCATGTGTTTAAGTCCGGCATGTTTGTGATTCTGGGATTGAATCTGCCCCTAAGAACTCCACCAAATACTGCAATTTGAACGCAGTGCAAGTACTGTATGGGGCCATTATACCGGTGTTTACAAAAAGGCTTCCGGGATCTCGTATGCACAGATCGCAGCTTCTTTTCAACACCCCCATGAAGAGTAGACCCATGTTTATTCAAAAGGCACTACTGTTATCGTGACACACATTATGGGCAGACGGACGCAAAAGAGGAGCGTATTTTGCAATCTTTTGTTTATTTGCCGAAGCCAAAGTGTTCCTAACATTTCATTTTCCCGGATGCCCTACATTTCTGGCCAGTTTGATGAGTGATAGCAGCAGAAATACATCTGGACACAGACACATTGGTAGAACGGGCAACGTAGAAAACGCGAAAAATTAAATGCGCAGAATCAAACTTTTAATAACTATTCCAAATATGTCTTACACACATTTTTCTCTGGTCTGGTCTCTCTATCCTGACTTTGCCTTCTCTACCGGTGGTCTGATGACTTTTTATTCTTTGACTGATGCGACTAAACATTATTGACTTTGGCTCTGTGACTCAGAGTGTTTTCATTGCTCTTCATTCTTTGACATGCCAATTCCAATTCTATTCATCACCGTCACTTTGAATCTTGCACTCCCTTCTGGAGGACCAGTTATTCTCAAAGTAATAATGTATTTTCAATAATAATGTCATAAACCAGAGGTGTCCAAAGTGCGGCCCGTCGCTATTTTTTTTTACGCTGCCCGGCACATTAGGAAAACACTATAAAAAACAAACAAACACATGAAACAGTGACTTAAAAGAGCAAACGGGAAACGTAACGAGAAAAAGTTGCCACAAAGATGCCTTGCAGGCTGTTTTTTTTTCTTTAAAATGGCCATTGCTCAAAACATGATAATGAATCAAAATCAATGATCATTTTGCAATGCAGTCTGCTGGAAATGATGGAAAGTACTACATAGCAACTGACGCTGTGGTCAAAGTTGGAATTGCCACAAAACACATTTTCTACAGCTATCTGGCGGCTAAAGTGGATAGAGAACCTTTCCCAATTTTGTCACGTTACATGTGTCAGGTAAACCGTGACGAATGGGTCCATATGAATCCCCTTCCTACTGTGTTGGAATTGGGGGTTAAATCACCAACATGATGTTCCATCCCCCTCCCAGGGGATGGAACAAGGGGATAGGTCAAATGCAGAGGGTAATTTCACCACACCTAGTGTGTGTGGTACTTTAACTTTAACTTTATGTTGTAATGGTTTAGAAAATGACAAATACTAAAATAGCCCCCGCATGCCTTCTTTTTTCAGTGTGCGGCCCTCAGTGGAAAAGTTTTTTGTCATAAACAGAAACCTAAAAAACCCCAAAAAAAACATGTTTCCACTTGGTCAATGTATTGTTACCGGAATAAACATGGACTTTAAATTCCATGGCAATGTCTAAGGGCCTCACAAGAAATACAAAAAAATGCTAAAGTATTATGATAACTCTAATAATAGTCTTCTTCAATCAGAAGTTGCCACAACGAGTCACTCGTAGAATTTGTTTGCCTTCATTTTCCCTCACTCTTATTAAATCAAATCAAATCTTAGTATTTTGCTAAGGCATAGTGTTTATGGCTCTCCACACTGCAAAAACTGAAATCTAAGTAAGATTAAATATCTCAAATAAGGGTGATATTTGCTTATTTTCTGTCTGATAAGATAATTCTTCTCACTAAGCGGATTTTATGTTAGAGTGTTTTACTTGTTTTAAGGGTTTCGGTCCTAAATCATCTCAGTAAGATATTACAGCTTGTAGCTGAGATTTTATGACCTATATTGAGTAAAATATGCTTGAAACTAGAATATCAACTGTTGCAAAGCTGTGTCATTAACACTCACAAGTATAAAACTACTTTTTTTAAGTAATCTTTTTTTTTTTCAAGCATGAAAAAAAAAATCATGATGCCGAGCGCATATCATTATGTCAAGATAATGGCACTAGCATTTACTTAATTTAAGAATATTTTTCAACATATTGAGCAAAAAGGTCTCATGTGTTTTTTTCTACCAAGAAAAGTGCACTTGCTATTAGTGAGAATATACTTATTTTAAGGTATTTTTGGGTTCATTGAGGGTAATCTAATTTTACTTGTTTTGGAAGCCGAATTTTCTTGTTCTATTGGCAGATAATTTTGATTTTAAAATAAAATACCCCTAATTTTTATATATTTTTTTCTTGTTTTTGAACACTTGACTTTTTGCAGTGCAATTATAAATGATAATAATAAATGGGTTATACTTGTATAGCGCTTTTCTACCTTCAAGGTACTCAAAGCGCTTTGACAGTATTTCCACATTCAACCATTCACACACTGATGGCGGGAGCTGCCATGCAAGGCGCTAACCAGCAGCCGTCAGGAGCAAGGGTGAAGTGTCTTGCCCAAGGACACAACGGACGTGACTAGGATGGTAGAAGGTGGGGATTGAACCTCAGTAACCAGCAACCCTCCGATTGCTGGCACGGCCACTCTACCAACTTCGCCACGCCGTCCCACCACTATATTGACCAACACAAAAATACAGTAGCATAGTAGGCCTAAATATTCATTAAAAACAAGGGAGCATTTTTATGAATATGAATCCCCTTCCTACAGTAAAAAGTATTTGACCTTGCATTGTCAGAAAAATGTTGTGATTGCACAACTGATTAGTAGAAGTAGTAGTTCTTGTTTTCCCATTAATGAGGAAGAGGTCATTAATCACTGTTGTGTTCTTTCTCTCCGTCTGTCATGGCCAGGTGGTGCTTGACCACATGAGGAGAAAATGCAAATGTCACGGGACATCGGGAAGCTGTCAGCTAAAGACTTGCTGGCAGGTCACGCCCGAATTCCGCGTGGTCGGCTCCATCCTCAAAGAGCGCTTCCACATCGCCACACTTATCAAGGCCCACAACCGCAACACCGGGCAGCTGGATCACTCCCACCACAACAACAACAACAACAACTACCACAGCAACCACCACCACCACCACCACCATCACCACCACCACCATCACGCGCACCGCCGGAGGCCGAGCATCAACGACCTGGTCTACTTTGAAAAGTCGCCGGATTTCTGCGAGCGGGACCTTGGTTCGGACTCGGCGGGAACGCAGGGCCGGATTTGCAACAAAACCAGTCCGGGCATGGACAACTGTGAGACTCTGTGCTGCGGGAGAGGCCACAACATCCTGCAGCAGACGCGCAGCGAACGCTGCAACTGCAAGTTCCACTGGTGTTGCTACGTGGTGTGCGAAGAGTGCAGGATCACAGAGTGGGTCAGCGTGTGCAAATGAAGAAGCACTGGAAAAGTCGAAACAAGGGAAATACAAACTCAACATCAAGATTATCGACCGGGAAAAAGGGGTCTGTGACTGGGACATGTGTGCCCCGGCTCCATTTTTACAGCGGAGCTCCATGTTCTGTTTGGCTTTGCTGGACAGAGAGGACGGAAATGTGCGAAGTCGGCAGAAATGTGCATGTTGAAAAGTGTGTGCACATGCAGTGCAAGCCCAAAGCTGTCACAACTCTGCAAGCATGGATGTTTTGCATAGAAAGCACACTTTCTATCAAGCAATAAAAGGAAAACCGCGGCACTGCACATAGGGACTGCTCTATGAAACCCTTTCATCACAAACAATAACAGCATAAACAACATAGTACATAACATTTTCACGGTATTCTATTGACATATTGTACATTAGCAAACAGACTGGTTCAGCATGAGCATGCCTGGAGCACAGAGATGTCAGGCCAAATTTAAGGGCACTTAAGAAATATAATGTTTGTGGTTTTTATGTTGTTGTTTTTAATGTATTTGCCTTGGACAGTCCATACTTGTATCAGTAAATATTATCATCAGGTACACACCATCTATAAACGTTTCTATAAATCAGGCATTTGGATTAGGTCAGAATTTACAACATTCGATCCCCCGGGTGTTGCGTTCCCGAGACCAACTGCGAATAGTGGAAAAAAAGTAAGTAATTAAGACGACTGTAAAAATATGTATTTTTCCACACACGGCTCGCTGCTTCCCCTCCAAACTCTCCTAGGTAGGTAGGTAGGTCTTTATTGTCATTGCACAAGTACAACAAAACTTTGTTTTCAGCACCAACCCGTTCAAGATTAGACAAACAAACAGTGTACAGGGCAGTGGTTCTTAACCTTGTTGGAGGTACCGAACCCCACCAGTTTCATATGCGCATTCACCGAACCCTTCTTTAGTGAAAAATAAAATGTTGTTTTTTTTCAAATTCAGGACAAAGTTATATGTTTTTGGTAACACTTTAGTATGGGGAACATATTCTAGGTAACAGAGACTTAATTTAGAGTTATTTGGACACTAGGGGAACATATTCTAAGTAATAAAGACTTAATTTAGAGTTATTTGGTTAGGGTTAGGGTCAGGGTTAGAGGGATAGGGTTATAATAAGGCCATGCCGAATAAGGCATTAATAAGTACTTAATAATGACTAGTTAAGAGCCAATATGTTACTAATTTGCATGTTAATAAGCAACTAATTAATGGTGAATATGTTCCCCATACTAAAGTGTTACCATGTTTTTTTACTGGTGCATAAAATGAACCGTGCATGAACATCACCTTGTTCAAACAACAAAACCAACACAGTGCATAAACTCACAACAAATTACACACCTGCAAACCACTCAGCTGTTGCCGTACCCATAATACACCGATAGGGAGAAGTTTGTATTTACACGATGAGTCGGGTGTGTTTTGACCTCCGCCGAACCCCTGAGGCCGACTCACCGAACCCCTAGGGTTCGATTGAACCGAGGTTAAGAACCACTTGTCCAGGGTTACAGAACAGGAACGCTGATGGGTCGCCACAAGGCGCCCCGTAAAAGATGGGACAAAGGTCAACGCTGGGGGAGGATGAGTAAAAAAATACAATCTAGACTGGGCTGGAGTGGGAAAAAACCTCCATAGCAAAGCATGTATACATATTACAACATTTCGAGACTTGCAACAGAGGGGAGGGAGTGGGGGCCACGGTGGCGCGGCTGCAGCTCTTCAGGCCCTGCCCATCCGTCCATCACCCCTAAGGGATTTGCGTCAAGGGCGTTGGATGGGGGTGTGGGGTATGTGTGTGTGGCGTATATTTTTGTGGATGCATGTGTGTGCGTAAGCCTGCTGCGTGTCTCTATTCCGGGGCCTTGATGTCGTGCAGTCGCTAGTCCAAAAGTCAACAACAACAGGTGTGTGTCCATGAGAGACAAGAAGGGAGTTTGTTGTGTCTTCGCCGCACTGTCCTTCGGGAGAGTCTCGAAGCCAGGGAAACAATCCAAGATAGAATGTTTCGTATGCAAGTGAAATTAAAATTAGCTTTTCACTCTAAATTGTCTATGACTGATCATCAACATTCAAAATTCATCCTGCAGGGCAGGCGGTCCAATGTTATCCAAATCACAAGAGTGTCCACTGGAGATGTCTGATAATATCGGACTGCCGATATTATCGGCCGATAGATGCTTTAAAATGTAATATTGGAAATTATCGGTATCGGTTTCAAAATGATCGGTATCTGTTTCAAAAAGTAAAATTCATGACTTTTTAAAACGCCACTGTGTACACGGACTTAGGGAGAAGTACAGAGCGCCAATAAACCTTAAAGGCACTGCCTTTGCGTGCCGGCCCAATCACATAATATCAACGACTTTTCACACACACAAGTGAATGCATTGCATACTTGGTCAACAGCCGTACAGGTCACACTGAGGGTGGCCGTATAAACACCTTTAACACTGTTACAAATATGCGCCACACTGTGAACCCACACCAAACAAGAATGACAAACACATTTCGGGAGAACATCCGCACCGTAACACAACAGAACAAATACCCAGAACCCCTTGCAGCACTAACTCTTCCGGGACACTACAATATACACCCCCCGCTACTCCCTACCCCTGCCCCCTACCTCAACCATCCCCCCCCCCAACCCCACCCACCTCAACCTCCTCATGCTCTTTCAGGGAGAGCATGTCCCAAATTCCAAGCTGCTGTTTTGAGGCATGTTGAAAAAAATAATGCACTTTGTGACTTCAATAATAAATATGGCAGTGCCATGTTGGCATTTTTTTCTATAACTTGAGTGGATTTTTTTTGGAAAACCTTGTTACATTGTTTAATACATCCAGCAGGGCATCACAACAAAATTAGGCATAATAATGTGTTAATTCCACGACTGTATGTATCGGTATCGGTTGATGTCGGAATCGGTAATTAAGAGTCGGATAATATCGGAATATCGGATATCGTCAAAAAAGCCATTATCGGACATCTCTAGTTGTAATCACTAGATTACTTTCGCCGTCTCTCTTCAATTGCCAATTTTTTTACCTGCCGAGAAGGAAGCTAACGAGCACAATCCAGTTTTAAACCCCAAATATGCCTCACACAGTTACAGTACGGAAGGGATTCATATGGCCCCATTCCTGGGTGGATCTCGCGTGAGAGGAAGAGGGGAGGGTTAATCATCTAGCAATGCAATGATGGAAAGTGCCACTCTACATAGTAACCGACTTTGTGGTCAAAGTTGGAATTTCCACAAAACACATTTTAGGATATTTAACATAACAAAGAGTACAGTGCACCCCCTAATTTGTCACGTTTCATGTGTCAGGTAAACCACGACGAATGAAAAGCGTACTTTTAAATGATAGATTGTATAGGTACTCGCCACTAATGAATAATAACGGAAGATGATTGATTGATTGAAACTTTTATTAGTAGATTGCACAGTACAGTACATAGTCCGTACAATTGACCACTAAATGGTAACACCCGAATAAGTTTTTCAACTTGTCCATGTTAATCAATTCATGGTAATTATGGTAATTCATGGTATGAATAGAATGGATTGAAATTGCGGTGGTATGCGGCTCCTCATGTTCCTAGTCTCCTGTGCTCGCGGTCAGTGAACATACTAAACATAATCCACAATGTTGTGATTTCTAACCACTTGCAATCAAATTAAACTTGTTTTCTGCTTTCTGCACAATTCAAGGCCAAATTGTAACTGAAGGTAGGAGCTAGCTAGTGCAGACCGGGCTTTGCCATCTTGCACTGGAGTTACATCGCTACGTCACACTGCACATTTTATGCTTTATTATCATGTATTTATAAGTTATTACTGACTGAGGGTGAGAATTGTGTTTTCTGTGGGCCTCTTTTTGAAGAATAAAATAAGAATAATCTATTTTATTTTTTTTACTGAAAAAATCTACTAATTTACAAGTCCCGCATGTGGGATGGCGAATATTTGGGATCCACTGTCGGACCTTGAGAAATATTGGATGGCATAAATGGTCTAAATTAAATTAAA